>NW_020897693.1:30861152-30881152 GCF_003984885.1 Neopelma chrysocephalum
GCAGACACTAAACTTACTAGTTAAGGTAAAGGCATGAGTAATGATTGTTGAAACTGTGGGAAGTGGAGTTTCTTCCTCCTGGAGAAGAAACTAATCAGGTAGGACTTTGAGACATTACCGGCATACTCTTTCATTAACCATAAAAAATGGCTGCATTTAGTAGAATGTGCAAAACACTGTTTAAATATTCAGCATTTGAGACTGCTTGTTACTACAGCTGCTGTAGATTTTATCCACCCATCGAGAAGCCAAACTCTGCATAATATACAATGGAAAAGGGAAAAGAGGTTGGTGTCTAGAACTGAGAGTGAAATCTACAGCCTCAACACAATAGTGCACAGCTCAGCTCTGAATTTTTGAAAAGGCTTTTTATGTTTCCTGGGCACTGCAGCATTACACTCTGGTGTATCAGGAAATCTGCTGGTAATGTTTAAAAATCCCATTCCATAAACAAGCTGAAAGTGGAGAAGTCCAGACACATCACAGAAATAGTCTGCCTTGCACACAGAAAATCTAGCAAATGTTTATTAGTTGTTACAATCACACAGCATAAGCTGTCTTCAAAGCTTTATTATCAAACAAAATTCCAGTAAAAATTATACAGTCTCTATACTCTTTATTATCCCACTCATTGTAGCATGGTCTGTGGACGTGACTCATGATCTAAGTAAATCAAAAAATGACATCTGCTAGCATCAGTGAGGAGTAGATTAGGCCCTTTAAGATACAAACAAATAGGGCCGTTGCCAAAGTGTTGTCAATAACTTGAAGCATTACAAGATAACCAGTTAGGGGGGAAAAAAGGTCTTACCTTAAGCATCAGAAATGTAAATGTTTTTATCACCTTTTGGGTTTTGACTTCCTTTGCATCATGAGCTAGAAACTTTCTCCAACTATAGAGGTGAAAAATTCTGTGCTATTTGTGTGATTACAGAGTCTAGGACTGTAAGGAAAAGACAAAGTTACTGCAAATCTCGCAGTTAAATTATGCAAGTTGCCAACTCTGCAAAGGTTAGTTGTTCACACAACTATGAATACCTCTGTAAATAATAATAAGTATCCAAAAATTAAAGATGCAAAAGGTTGATTTAGGCAAACACTTCTCAAGATTCCTAGGTTTTATGAGAATCAAGAAATAGGAATTTAAACACAGTTGTTCAGGTTCTCATGCTCTCTGTACACGTTATTTTCTACCCTACTCTTCATGCATTGTTTTCTGTTGTTATTTGGCCAAGCTATTTTTTCTAGAGTTAGTATTCCCAAAGGACTTAGGCCTGATTTATCTTTCTTTTTTGAAATTATGCACCTGTATTTTCCTATCCCTAAATTGAACTGCACAACTGAAATTGTCTGCTGTGTATCTTTAGTTACACAGGGCTTTAAAGTCAACTGATTAATTCTCAGAGGTCTGAAGACACCTAACTTATACAAGTTTTTTGAATGTTTTTATTGTTTTTATCTAATTTCCTTCTATTTCATCATATTATTTGGGGATTTGTGATGCACAGAGCAGTAAATATTGGAATGCTTTTATCACAAGATGTCTCAGCTACAGCTGCATAATATAAAAACTGTAGATAGACATGAGTTTCTTCCTTTCCCTGTGTATGTTATATCATCAACTCTCATTTCGTGTGCTGCCTATTATAGAATAAAGGTCTCCATAAGATCCTGTTCAATACAGGAAATAAATTATTAGACTTTCTTTTTGTTTACCTTCTGGAGGAGATTCAGTAGTGAGGTCTTGGAAGTTTGAATTTCATGTTCCAAGCTTTTTTTTTACTTTTGTGATGTGGGGAAAACTATAGATAAGTTTTTGACTATTTCACATGTGCAACAAATACCCTTGAAGACTGCCTTCATTTCTGGCGAATAAAACAGGTAAGAGCATAAGAAACATGTTCAGTTGGACTACATTAGCAAAGAACCTCAGCCTCTCAGCTGGGGTGACAGCATCTCTTTCAACTACTCAAGCAGGTCAGCCAAAACAGCAGGTCAGGGCTGGGGCTAACTGGATGTGTCTGTGTGTGTGCTCCTCAATGACTGATGAGTACAGGATGAGTTCATCTAGAAAAGAGTGAAGTTCTTGGAGAGTGGAATGTGCCTGAATGTAGAGCAGGTTAGTGCAGAGAACAGTGGGCATTAAACTGACTGCAATCTTTAAGTGTCCCCCCCAAAAATTGTTTTGGGCTTCCCAGATTACTTTTCCTGTTCTGATGGCTTACAACTTATTACCAGTGTTGAGCAAAAATTATTAATTTTCCCTTAACAATGATCTGTGCTTTTCAGACTGAAACTAGTAAGATTTCCAGTTTTCATTAAATAGAATATATTTTAAATAGTGAGTTTGAAACATTTTTATAATTCTAAAGTGTGTCATATTTTTGTGGGTTTGGACTTTTTTTCTCCATTTGTGCATATTGTGGACTTTCATGGCTGCTTGGAAGACTGAACATTCTGCAGCTTGTATATGATAGATTGAGTAGTTTCTCCCAGTGTTTTGAGGGGAATTGAAACAGTCTTCATCCTTTGTGTAGTTTACGTTTCTGTACAGCAATGACTCATAATTTGCAGCGTGTTCACAGGCATATTGAAGTCTCAATGACATTTTCAGTTTTCAATAGCAAATCAATATCCTAAATATATTTGTATTAACTGATTCTCTGATTTATTGTTTTTATTTTAAAACTTTAAATAATATAATTACGCTTACAAAAAGAGGTAGTATGACTAAGCTAAAATTAAGAAATATAAAAGTCCTATCACAATGCTTTGAAACTAAAAATCTCACGCACACAAGTTATACTGTTCAGAAGTTGTAAACTGTCCTTTTATCTGTCAAGGTTAATTTACAGAAAATGATCAATTTGTTTGTTATGAAGTAGAGAAGAATGTTAAAGTATTTATTTCATAAGAGACTCATGCACTATAAGCAAAATGTTTCTAAACAGCAAGCTTTATTCCCATCTCTGATGAAGCAAGAAAATCACACCTCTTCACCTTTCAGATTGGCTCCTTCATATTATTCATGCTAGTCTTTTCTCACTAATTTTATGATTATAATGAGGCAATGGCATGCTAGTTAGCACAGAATGACCTTCTAATTGAAAAGCTGTAAATTCAGTCTCAGTGGCCAGCACTGGCAGAAATTTAAATAAATAAGGCTGCAAAGTCCTTAAAATTTGCTGGCCTCTTGACCAGGGTGCTACCAAAGTCCTAGTCATCTGGCATCTGGCAATGCTTTGTAACTCTTGGTGTTAACTGTCTGTCTTGTTACAAGTTAGGTTAGCATGAGAAGAACAAAGAGCAAGGAGTCTTTTACTGGTTAAACAGAGGATTTTGCATTTGAATATCTTCAATGTCTGATGTAATGCTATACTTTATAAAGCAGCCTGTTAGTCACATAAGGCTTATTGTTTAATTTCCAAATCATGATGTAAAGCTGGCCAGACTGATGCACCAGTCTCTTTATATAGTTTTTCCTGATCGTAGTTTTAATGTTTGTGCATTTATTATTTGAAAGCCCTAATAACATTGGTTTAATGAGATTTTCTTTAAGACAAGCACTTGAGATCGGTGCCCAGATACTAAAATGATAAGGTTTTTTTAAGTGTTAGGAAAGATGGATGGATATTTGTGAACAACTCTGAGAAATTGTGCAGTGTTCAGTGTGTCTTAGAGATACCCAGCTTATGAAATGGTCACAACACATTATCCTACCCACACATAACTAAATACCTCTCAGGATCTTGGTGTTGGTGCTTGGCACTGTCTCACTAAAGTTTGTAGCACTAACTAACACTATATTAGTAATAACTAATAAGAGTTGATAGTCTTGCATAATATAAAGCAGCTTTATTCTGTCAGTGTCATGCATCTTTATCAGGAATACATCATACAGACAATGGAAATTTTCCATGTCCTTTAAAGTTTTGCATTCTGTATATTTGGTTGTTAGACAAATAGAGCAAGATTTGCTGACTTCATTTTCATTCTTGGCAGCATGTTTTTATCATAAGGCAGATAGTCATTAATTTACAGAATCAACGCTGGGAACAGCTTTTGTGATCTCATATTAAATTTTCGCCTGAATCCGCCCCTTGGCAAAAATTACTCACATCGTTAAAAAATATTTAATTAGGCTGTAGTTTATACCCAGCTCACTGGGGAAATGTTGGAATTAATATGATTTACATGAATTCTGTTTCTCTTTTTTCTGTTAGAGATTAGTTTTGAATTCAGTTCAGAGGGTCGCTGACACTGCCAAGGACTCACAATTGTGAAGGTCAAACAGGTAGCAAATACTTCCCCTGGGTAGTTTCCCTGAAAAGACAGCTCAAAATTGCTTTTAATTACGGGTTACCTAAAAGGCCACTTGCTGTTTTTATTTTTCCACAGATCTCTCAAACATTATATGGCTGGAACTTCTAGGTAGACCAAATCAGTTCAAATCTAAAACAATATAAGTCATGTTTTCACTTCTTTTTTTTTTCTTAAAGATGTATAGCATATAAACACCAAACAGAGATTCATTCATGCACACAAACAGGCATATGTATGTGTATGTCTGTGTTTAAAACACTACCTTTGGTGGCTGCTCCTCTATTGCGGTGGGGAGAACACAAAACATCCTTTCTCTTTCCTAAGGTTTGTAGAGAAAAAATTTTAAAAAAGGAATATTTTGGAAGAAAAAGTATTTTCCTTCATAACAATGCAACCACTGGCTTAATTATTCTTCACAAGATAAGGTACAATGTTTAGTTATGCATTCTCTTGTTTATGATTTCAAGGGTTAGAAAAAACCCTGGGGATCCACAATCCTATGCTTTTTAAAAAGAGAATTTAATGGAAACTTTAATTAATAATCTAATCAATCAATTAATCTCTGTTACATAAGTGTTGAAATTTTATTCTCTTTCACAGCTATATCTATATAGAGAGAAATGAAATGGCTGCCCACTTGTCAGGATGATGGGGAACTGTTACAGACACAAAGAAAAAGTGAAACTGTAATAGTTTTGTGAAGCTGACACAGATAATATAATGCTAGGGAAGTACTCTTGAATTTGGGATAGGTCACAATATGTCAGCATGGTGAGTTGCTGTGCAGCTCATTTCAGAAGTTAATTTTTTTTCTTTAGATGAATATAAGCATGTAAGAACAGTCCCCAAGAGAGTCAGGACTTAACCTGTTTGCTTTGTGGAAACTCTGGCAATTATGACGTATCAGTAGTCAAAAAACCCTGTTAAATAGTGAGCATCAAATAGTGTTGACTTTTGCCTTGAGTTCAGAAAATGTAAACCATCTGCTTTATGAAATATGTGCAGACCAAAGCATGCTGTTGACTAGCCAACTGTTACTAAATAAATATTTATATATCCTGTGATTTATATAGGTCTTCTATCAGTACTACGAAGGTGAGCATCAGTTTGACCCTTATTTCTAGGACTGTGAGTGAATCCAACCTCTTTGGAGCCTGGAACCCTGCCAGAGGTGCCTGCAGTACTGATGGCGATTTAATTGATAACAATGCAGATGATTCTTTCATGCACAAATTTATCTCCTTTGCAGACTCCGCATATGTATGTCTGTATGCTTTCAAGTATTTAAAAAAATGCATTAAAGAGAGACTTATGTGCAGGAAAGAGAATTAAATCATAGGTAGGGCTGCACATGTGTTGTACAGCTTCTGTTGCCAAGCTTCTACTTTCTTTTGAAAAGTCAGTTTAATGTGTAAAAACACTTACAGGACAATTTTACAATTTAGTGAAGAGCCTTTTGCAGAGAAGTGTAAAAATGTAAACCAACTTTGAAAAAGGAAATTGAAATTTGTACATCCTTAGCAATGTGTTTAATATTTTGGGCTACATACCATGTGCTACAATCAGTGCAATCTGTACATCTAAACTTCTATAAAGTCTGAAATGTAAGAACTTTATTACACTTTGAGTAGAGACTGTACACATAGGAGAATATGGTTTATGGCAATTTTTGGGCTGCAAAAGGCTAATTAGATATTTACATCAAGATCTCATTTAGCTCTCTTTAGTTCTTTCCTACAGTAATAGAAAAGGCAAGGAACAAAATGTATACTGAACTATCATTGAACCTAATTTCCTATCTCTTAAATTCAGTGATTTACCATTTCTTTAAAGCAGTATATCTTTCCTTTCATCTTTGGCATATTCATTTTCAATCCTTTCCCAGGATGCAAGTCCTGATGGCTTGATATTACACTCTTTTTGGCAAGGAAAGACCACAACTTTATTTGCAGCAGAAATTGGTTCAAATACCCTAGTATTAATTGTGCACACTATATACAAAAATAATAGCTTACCTTGCCAGCAGTCAGACTTTCCACTCGGTTATTATAACACTCTTTTCCAACTGAAGAGTTTTGAATTTTCTTGCCTGTCAGTGAAAAACTGGTCATTCCAACCCACAGAAGTATTTTACTCTAAAGAAGGCAACCCAGAATTTCTCACCCACCCAAAATTGTAGCAACTGAAAAAAATCAGTTGTAATCATTTGTCTGCATCCTTATGCTATCCTTCTGTTCTTTTACCTTTTGCTCCATTCTGTTCCTCAACTAGGCATCACTGTCCCTTGCAGTATCCAGGGACCATTAGTCCATAAATACACCATTCTGGCTGCATCTGATATATAAAACACACATATTATACACCCAGTATGATTTACAACAACTTACAATAAATAAAATGCTATCATCATGCTGAATAGAGGCTTTGGAAGTGCCAGTCAAGCATACAAGTTGCCATGTTGTGATACACCATCTGGATTCCAGCAGTAAGGCAGTACCATACAGTTTTCCAAGCAGAAATTAAAAGCATGGCTGCTGAACATCTGAGTTTTAAGATATTGTCATATCTAAAATATGACAGAAACCATTTGTAATGTCATTCTCTTCTTGTTTCTGCCTTTTGCGTCAGGGATACCAGAGTAACATGTTCAATTAGAGCATTTGTTACAGCTCAGGAAAAAGATCTTGGAGTCACTATGGGTAGGTCTCTGAAATTGTCAACTGAATGTGCAAAAGCAGCCCAAATGTTGAGCATCATGAGAAAGAATATTGAGGATATCACAAACATAAAGTGCAATCAAGACCTGACAATATTTCTTTGCCAAGGCAACCACGGATAGAAGTGCTGGAGAATTTCTTAATTATTGGTGTGTTAGGTACTGTTTCTTATATGACTGCACAGTGATGACTAGCAAGACATACAAGTCCTTGGACATTCTCAGATCATAGCCTTAGCCATAAATGTAACATCTGAGTCCTGTCAATCAGAAAAGCCTCTCTTGCTCTTTTTTCCTTCTTCTCCTGTTTGTTTTATATTCCTATATAATACCAACAAGTAGTACAAGATAAATACTGGTCACCAATACAGCCTGTGTGCTGGCAGAACAGTAGGACTGCTCAAAAAAGTAACAGAAAGATCCTCACTGCGATTTGTTGCGTAAGACAGATGCTGGTATGCATTAGCTGAGGGACATGAATAAAAATGAAAACAAAGGAACCATTTCATATGAAAAATATGGAAAAAACATAACGAATAAGAGAAAGGGAAAAGCCTAAAAATATACACTTACTTCTTACAAATACTTGAAGCAGGGACCATGTTTTATGTATTTTGCTCTACAGAATCACAAAATCACAGAATCTGCTGAGTTGGAAGGAATCCACAAAGATCATTGAGTCCAAATTTTAGCCCTGCACAGGACCCTCCCCAAGAGTCACACCATGTGCCTGAGAGTATCATCCAAACACTTCTTGAACTCTGTCAGGCTTGGTGCTGTGACCACTGCCCTGGGGAGCCTATTCCAGTGCCCAACCACCCTCTGGGTGAAGAACCTTTTTCTAATATACAACCTAAACCTCCCTGACTTAGCTTTATGCCATTCCCTCAGGTTCTGTCACTGGTCTCCACAGAGAAAAGTGTCTGTCCCTCCTCTTCCCCTCACAAGGAAGTTGTAGACTGGGATGAGGTCTCCCCTCAGTCTCCTTTTCTCCAGGCTGAACAGACCAAGTAACCTCAGCCACTCCTCATACAGTTTCCCCTCAAGGCCTTTTACCATCTTTGTTGCCCTCCTTTGGATGCTCTCTAAGAGTTTATAATCTTTCTTATGGCACCCAAAACTGCAGACAATACTCAAGATGAGACCACACCAGTGCAGAGCAGAGCAGGACAATCCCCTCCCTCGACCGGCTGGTGATGCTGTGCCTGATGCCCCCCAGGACACGGTTGGCCCTCCTGGCTGCCAGGGCACTGCTGACTCATAATCAACGTTCATTTGACCAGGACCCCCAGGTCCCTCTCCATAGCACTACTTTCCAGGGTCTCATTCCTCAGTCTGTATGTACACCCGGTGTTGCCTCATCACAGGGGCAGTGGAGTCCCAACAGTGACTGTGTCATGGATGTTTTAAACATACAGACAACTTTATTGGATGTTAGTAGAGGAAAAACTGTTTTCAAAACTAAGGTTAGTTGTCATATTACCTCACAAGATAAGAATTGCTCAGAGTCTACAACTAATTTAGCTTTCCCATTTAACTATTTTTCAGTTTGTGGGTATTATGAGTGATGCTGGAGAGAGAACTGAACTTCATGTGTTGGCCTTATTATATTGTTACTCCACTCCTTAGATGTATCATCAAAAAGGCAAGGAACTCTTCTGTTCTAAATAGTGAGTTTCATTGCTAAATTAATTAAATGAGGGAAAAATCATACAAGTATGTGTTTACAGTCACTTTAAAGCCATTAAAAAGAGCGCAGTGGCTAGCTGTAAATTCAGCTATGAAACATACTTGTCATTTGCAGTAGACATAGACACTTGGGAAGCTGCAAAGTCTAAGCAGAACCTCCAGAAAAACAGTGGTACGAGGACCCTGTATTAACACATATAGCTTTATGCAATTATTAGCAGTGGGAAGAATTCCACAGTGTGAAGAACTGGACTCTTTTTCCTGAGGTAGGAAGGATATGTATTTTTACTAAATATCATTGAGTTACATAACCAAGGTATAGCTAATGAGTTGGTTAACAGACACCTATATCTTTTACTATTCTTCTTTTATTGGATTTATTGTCTGCATTGTATTTGTAATCCTACCCCAGAAGCTCCACTTCCTTTCTTGGTTTTGCACTTCTCAGTGGCCGTATCTCTGATTTCTCCCTCTATATCTCCTCAATTAGTTCTTAGTTTCCCTCTGTTCTGCTGATTTTCTCTGAGTTAAGTTCCATTTTCACCATTTCCCTTTCATCTCTGCCAAGGATTTCCATAGGCCTCTATAATTTTGAGACTCAGATTTTTTTCTTCTGCTTCTGTGAGTAGTTTCCTTCTTGACCCTTGCAGTTGCATTTCAATCATCTGTTTCTGTATTTCTTGCCCATATCTCAGTCTAAGCAGAAGTGAACTTTTTGCCTATTGTTTTTTAACATGTATTAGGTGATGTAACATGCACACACTTAAGAAATTTCAGATGCAAAAAATATCACCAAGTTCTAAAGTTGTCTTTTGTCTTCAGAACTCGGGGCTCTTTGCAGTCCATAATGCATCTCTGAGGCTGCAGAACCTTCTCCCTCCTGTTTACTTTTCAGTAGTGCTGAATACTGCAAAAGTGCATCTATAAAGTACATTTTAAACATTCTTCTTTCTCTCTCAAAACTTAAAATTCACTGTCATCCCATTATTCAGATTCACTATCATGTTTTCATCTCCATGTCTTCCATAATACCCACTATACCGGCATTTTTTATCTGAAACTATCCAAAATTTGTCTATTCATCTGTACCTTTTTCTTAGTCATTTGGTTACCTGCATTGTTCTAATCTTCCCCTCTTGATCCAACCTCAGTCTCATTTTTTGCTTTGGTTTGAGTAAACTGTAACTGTTATGGTGCTTTCTTACAAACCTATAAGTATCCCGACATTTTTATGTTTCTGACAATTCTCTTTCATTTTCTTTAGATTCTCACATTAATTTCACAAATTGCCTTCATTTCCTTTACCGATTTTGTCTTTCTGGTATTTCTCATGCTGACTCTAATTCTTGGTAGAAGCTTGCACATCTCATTTTTTTAGCTGTATCTTACCTTGCTTTTCTTTTTCAGACTGTTTCTCTTCTACTTTAAAATACAAGTGTTACCCTTACTCTTCCACTCAAAAATTTTTCTTTTTCCAGAATACTGGGAATTTATTTTTCTTACCTGGATTCAATTATATCTTCAACATCAAGACTCCTTCTTTTTACTGAATCATCTATTACATGTGCAGCATTGCATAAACTACTAATAAAGAAATCTAAAATTGGAAAAGGAAATATTTGAAGAAAAAACAGGCATGAAAAGAGTATAGGAGAGTACTTCATCTAACTACAGTGTAATCCTACAAATTCTATATAATTTTTCCTTTTCTTGTTAAAGAAGAGAAAATGTACATAGGTGAGTTAAATACCTGTGTGCTGGTTTTGAAAATACAGCTTTATCAAATCCAGAGACCATGTTTGAGAGAATATAGATGGGAAGTTTATAAGTCTCTGACAGGACAGTAATCTTCTATTGCACTTTTTTAAGCAAAAGAAATGGGTTTGGTTTCCTGTGAATGGGAATATTCAATAAACCAGAAAATCCTGAATGAAGTTAGAATATAAATCCTTTTAAATTGGTATGTTTATTTTGGTTAAATTTAACACAATCCCTCTTTTGAAGGGCAATGCAAGCAATATCTACTTGAACAAATTTCATGCAGCATGAAGATGTATTGTGGGTTAATTCTGAAGAACGTGCATCTCCAAAGGTCTTCACAACATTTCAAGCATTTGTTCTTTTTTTTTCTCTTAACATGCTTGAAATCGAAATTCATCTGTGAACAGTGTTTTTTCTTCGTGTTTTTACAGAAGCATATTTGCATGCCCTAGAAAAGAATCAATATTATGAATGAAAACTCTCCCCAAAACTCTTTAATTATATGTCTGTGTATCAATATGTAATATTTTATGTTTTCCCAGATTTTTTCTTCTTTTAGCTGACACAGGCAGACTTTGAAAGGAGTAAAATCAGCAATGTAACAACGAAATGCGTGCAAACTTGTTAAATGTGATGGCAAAATAAAAAGCTTCAGTCAGTATGATCAGTTAAAAAAAAAAGAAAAGATAGCCAGCAAACTGTCTATCATGTGATGAAATTTGACAGTAGGGATTATGGCTTTGATGGACCAGAACAGCTAATAGAAGAAGCTGACATTTTTGAAACCCTGCTAATTAAGGGTTCCTTCCTTAATATTAAAATAAAGTCTTTGTCTGGGTTTTATGGTTGGAGAATCAGGTGTTTTCATTAATATATGCCAGTCAGTCTTAATAAGCTTGGAGGGCAGAGGAAGTTATTATTGAGTGACCTTCTACAAAATAAGCATGTTGCTAAGGGCTCTAACCCTGCCCTGTTCAGACTGATGAATCTCATTTCCAATGCAAAAGCTTCACAAGAAATCCAAGTATTCTCTGTGCAATCACAGAAAATAATCCTTGTGTCTCTTGTAATGTCCAGAATTGCCACTTACTATACTACTACTGTACAATGAATATTACAATACATATTATTTTTCTAGCACAATTGTCTACATTTCTGAATTGCCAAGAATAGAAAAACTTATTGTCCAGACACTTGTATTGAAAAGTCAGCTCATTTTAATACTTCTCAAATAGTCATCTACCCTGTTCATGAATTATAATGCACAGAATACATCTGACAATACCAACTTTGAAAAAGAGATATGTCTGAATTTTTACATATTCATTTTCAAATAGATTTCAAACAGATTTTAAACCAGTCATTGAAATTCATTGAATTTGTATTTTGATTGACTCCTGATCTAATTTTACATTTGATAAGTTTTCATCTTTTTTTGGTAGTAATTTTGATTTGATGTAGGTTTTTCAAGATAAGTGGAAGGGTGTGGTAAGTTACTAGGAGTTATTATATATTTGCTGATAGAAATTAGAAAATGAGCTACTGAACCAGATTAAGTAAGTGCAGCATCATAACTACCAGTGATGTGTCTTACATCAACTCTGTGTGGACTGGGCCATTTCTAACACCCCAAGACTTTCTGCAGATATTTACTAATGCTTTGTTGCTTTTTGCTTTCCTTGCTTTTCTCTAACTAGGTCAAGTCAGTACTCTAAATGGTCTGTGAGATACTGCACTCATAATAGAGTGGATAATGGATGAAATTCAAAGCAACACATCCAGTTTGCTGACACTGTGCTAATAAAATAACATGGCTGCCAAGTAGAAATGTCAGAGTTGGGAGAATATACATGCTCCCAGGTCATTGTTTGAATCTCTAAAAGTTGAACATTTAATAGGAAGCAATCAGCTGCATCACATTTGCAGATCTCCATTCCTTAACTGATGGCACAGCAGATGGATCTGGAGTTTTCTTGTCCAATCCAAACCAATCTATCACGATCTGTAGAGTTCTTGATAAAACTTGTTCCAAATAGGTTTGTTTCTTTTTTATTTACATTTATAATCATGCTAAATTGGCTTCAGAACTCAAACACTGCAACAGAATTAGATATACATACTCTTGGATAATTCTTGCTCTATATTGTTACATAAGTAAAAACATTGTAAACCAGTGAGAGAGTTCAAACCAGTGCCAATGTTGGAAAAGACAAAATTGAGGTACATGTATTTCACTTCTGTCTAGATATTTCCTTCCCAGAACATTCTGATACATCATTATATGATAAATATATATAAAATAAATCAAATCAAATCAAGTAATGTCGTGTAAAACATATCCCATCTTAAAAATACCCACTATCCAGTGCAATATTTGATTTATTTCTGAATGCCTAACAGATGTCACATTTGAATACAATTAGTCCATTTAGTCTACAGAGTGCTTTGAATATGAAAGGCTCTCTGTATTCCGTTCCATTAAAGTCAAAACCATCTATGCATCTTGGACTATCTGTATCTCTGCTTGATTTGAAGTTTGTGATTTTTGGCTACTTTATCCCTTGAGCATTTTTCCCCAAAGAAAAGTTATGTGATTTAGCTCCATATTAACCTTAATCCTCTTAAATTTGGAATAGTAGTAAGTGCAACATTTTTCTTAGAATGTGTAAAACTGATCAAATTAAAATCCCTGTGGGTTTGTGGGTGGTGGTTGTTTGTTTGTTTTGCTGTGAGTTTTTTGCTTTGGTGTCTTTTGGTTGGTTGGGGTTTTTTTGAGGGAATCGTGTGGGTGTGGCTGTGGATGGTGGAGGTCAGGGAGGTAGTTGAAGTGTGATCAGTGATTTCAACTCTGTCTCTAGTGGACAGATATGATCAACAGAGGGGAAACAGCACATATAGTATCTCACTGGCAGCAGCAAACTACAGGAACAAAACATTAGATCTACCCTAGGAATGCCTCTGTCAGGTATAGTGTTGGGGTGCCTAATATACTGCTGCTCTAGAGCCATTTTTTTTCTTTCAGTATTTGAAGAAATGCAAAATAAAACACTTGAAGAATCTGAAAGCAGTCAAGAAGAAAGGAGTCACAACCCTTGCATGTCCATGAGGTTTAGAGGATTTTTTCCCTTATAGTGAGTTTAGAACTCCAAAAAGTCTGATTGAAAGCTTGCTGATTTCTGATAATAAAACTTTTGTAGACATCAATGTGTGTAAGAAGTAACCCTTAAGAAATATTTCGTTCTCATCCTTGTTGACATTGTTTTGCTAAATAGTATTAAAAGAGCTTTCTTACAGTCTCAGCAGTACTTTATGCAGTGCCTGCTGTGGCTCATCTAAGAGCCAATATTAGTGCTCATTCACCAAAAAGTAAGAGTAAAGCAGAAATAGTATCTATATGCAGAAATCAATATTCATAAATAAAACAACAAAAGTCACTTTACTCAAATACTATAAATGCTATCATTTTACTGTAGTTGGAACAAGGTCATTCATTTTGCTGCTAGAAAACAAATGGAGTACTAAGCTAAATTTACGTCTTCTTCAAGAATAATGGATTTTTGTGCAGGAGGAAGGAATTTTTTTCCACAACAGAAGCTAACAGGTGATTTCCACTTCCAAACATTGTGACTGTAGCTTAGGACAAGAGCTATGATGAGAAAAGGATGCTCCAGGATGTTAGCAAAAGGCTCACTGATTGCTGACAACAGGATAATACTGTAGTAAGTCTGGTATCAAGTTTGAAAACTACTATAATATCAATGTGACTCGACAAAGTGAAGTGCCAAATGAAGGGCCAATAAATCTTAATGAGTGCCATACAAACTGTGAGGCTTGTCCTTAATGTAGCAGCATACAGGGTGCCCAGAGGTCACCCCAATACACTGAATGATCCATCTCCATTCCATGAATCATATAGATGTACAAGTATTCACAGAAGGGAATATTTCACAGCCAAGACCAATGTAAACCAATTGAAAGAATAAAAAGTCTCAATCCAACATATTTATGAAATTCGCAACATTTAGAATCTAGAGCTGTGGGCAGGTGGCTAATTTAGCATAGAGGGAAGAGCAAAAAAGCAGCTGTAAAGATAGTCAGAACAATCAGCATGTCCCACTCCACCAACACGTTTGTGAATCCTGAAATAATCTGACTGTGGAAAGTATTACTCTAAGTGATCAATATGACTAATCACTTTTAAGAGGAAGGCATTTATTTGGAGATAGTATCTGTTTGCAACATATATAACTTTTGCAGCTTCAGGCTTTGCTTTTCTATGTGCTCTTATTTGCCTGTCTTCCTCATAGTTCATGAAACAGAAGCTAAGCATCTTGGCAGCTATGTTTTGCTCTCACCTTTCAGCTATTATATTTGAATGTAGTAATACACAATAGCCACTTTTGTGGCTTTCAAAACTTGGAGTGACCTCCAGTTCTGAGTAGCAATAAAAAAGGATGGAATTTTCCAGAGGGACACAAAAAGATACTGAAGGAAAGAGCGAGAAGGTAAAGTACAGAAGACCTATGAATGACTTTAGATGGGCTGGCTTGAAATGCAAGAATAATCATTTAAACAAAAGAGAGTTTCTGGGAATATTTTCCAGAGTGATTAAGGGAAAGTGAATGAGAAATCTCTCCTCTTTCCCGAAGGAACACTAGAATCTATTCTTCTGTTACTCAATTTTGTAAAACACAAATATGTTTTAGAAAGTAGTTTGAGAAAGCTGTGAAATTTGATCTTTTAGCCAGTGCCCCAATTTCCTTCCATTCTGATACACTCTTAAAGACAGAAGCTATAGGAGTATCTACCTTAATTTACAGTCTTCATCCCATAAAACCATAGTCTCACTCAGGATTTAGACTGCAAATTTCTTAGAATATTGGAAAGGCTTCCATTGCAGCCTGGCACAGGGTCACAGAGGCTTGTACAAAGATCTTTAATTCCTTCATTCTCAGGTTATAGAGCATTGCAAAGAACTGCCATGGGCAATCTCTGTACAAGAACAAGAGAAAATAAAACCAAAGGTATGAGAGAAAATGGGAGCTGAGCTGAGCAAAAGCAAGTGTCCAAAGATATCTGTATAATACCCAGTGCTCGTATTAGCTGCCTTGCATATACTTGCTCCTGACAGACTAGGTGCCACTTTATGTCAGCTGCAGAAGGCTACAAGCCCCCACCCTGCCCCAACAGGACAACTCTCTAGCTGATAGCTGCCTAACATAAAGGTATGAAGGATTTTATATCCATGGCAAAATTTTCCAGAGAGCTGTCTCAGGCTGAGCATCCAGAATCAAAGGCTACTTTTGAAAAGTTGACCCTAGCCTTTGGGGAGACACTACAAAGACTTTCCTTATAATGTTTGCTGAAAGAGTAATTTGAATCTCATTCTGTAGTCCCATATTGGACTAAATTGAAAGTGCCTCCACCGATGTCAACAGTTTAATGAAGATTGCTGTAATGTCATGGATTTTTTTTTGTAACCTATGCTAAATGAGTTACATGATGCAGTGTGTCTATATGTGTGTAAAGTAATTGAAAGATTTTTTGTTCTATCAGATTCGCTATGGAAGATAAGTTTTTCTTTCTCCTCTTTCTACTAATATATACAAAACTTTATTCAGCAGGTGTTTCAATTTCTGTGTCTGTTCTTGAAATATATGAACTAAAATTTAAAGTAAGATGGATTGGGAAAGAATGCAGTATTTCTGCCAAAGCAGTTCAATATTCAGAAGTCCTGTGATATGTAAAAGTTATAGAGAGTGAGCTATCACACACGTTAGTCCAGAGGAAACCGTATTCTAATGTTGATACCACATTGCATTGTATTTCACTTTCTTTTTGGTGTATTATTTTATAAAAGCTGTAGTACAGTCTGGTGATTGTTGTGTTCTGTTTTATACTTCATCTCTAACCTTCCTTGTTGCATAACATGTAGCTTAGTATTTAGAGAAACATGAAATAACCAGAAAATGGATAATAAATGCTTTTTCAACTGTCTGCAATTTGGTGTGTTGATCCTTATATAGAAAATTCATTATTGCATGGATATGTTACTGCTTTTTTCTGTTGCTGAGCTATTTGTAACCATGTTTCACCTTAAAAAGCATTTTTTAATCACTCTTAATCACTAAGGAGTTTACAGTGCACTGTCCATTTCCACAGCCTCAAAGTGCTGTTTAATCCATTTAATCAAATGAGATTTACCATAGCACTAACTTTTGTTGTTGCAATGATACCACAGTTAGACAGTATTGCACAGTTCAGGAAGAATAGCAAAAGCAATTGATATGCCTGTTTGGAAAGGCAAATTCTTCTTTGTTTCCCAGGAATCACATCCTCCAGGAGGATATGATGATTCTGATTTAGAAAAGTCACCTGAACTTCAAAATCATTTCGTTATTCACCAAACTGAGAAGTTACCAAATATGAATTGCCGATATCATAGATATTTTTATAATCTCCAGGATTTTATGGCATAACAGTGACTTCTTTAAAATATTACATCCTCTTAGATTTTTAAAAATGACATTAAAATAAAAAAGTATTGTCTAATATGCTGGAAAAGCAAAGCAAAGAAAAAAATCTTTTTCTGCCAAAGAATTTTCAGTTTCCTGTTGCTGTAAGCAGCTAGAGAGGTTCACACTCCACAATCACTTCATTAGTAACAATCTGCAGCAATTCTTTTGAAGTCAGTATGGTTAACCAGCTGTAAAACCAATGTTACTGGAATAAAATCTAGAGCCACAAGTGCCATACTTTCTGCCATGCACCACATTAATTTCTGATTCTTCTTTCAGAATCTCACTATTGTTAATAATAAAACAATAGTATCTCAGATACTACAGAGTGGTAACCACTGGTAAATTTATGTGACCACTGTGACTGAAGAGTAGCAAATGCAGTGAGCATGCATGATTCGTCTTGCTCAGAGCCATGCAAGGCACGAGCTAGCACAATACTCCTTCCTCTAGAGCATATTGCATGCATCCTATACATATTCAGTTCAGTTAGAAAAGAAGGGGTTTCTACCAATCAGGTCAGTATATGAAAATAATTCCATCTCTCCATGCTGTATGCATCATGATTATGAATGTGCTGAAGCACCAGTAATCAATCTCAGTTACTGAAGGACATGTTGTCACTTGCTGCTCTTAGTCATGGAAAATGTTGTACAAAAAAGCAGAAGCAATACAGCTTGATTTTCATGGAGGTATTATTGTACATGAGGTACTGAGAGGTCATACATTATGATAGGGAGCACAGACTGCTCGGTGCTGTTCATTTTACTGTGTTTTTTATAAATGGTTATGGAAGTAAAACATAAGCTGTATGGCTGCAGTGTCAGCTAGAGTACCTTGGGCTTTTCTCCTGCTTTCTTCTAACCATCCAAGCAACTTGCAGAGGTGGCATTATTGAACACTTTTTCCTCCTCCCAATGAACTGGGAGTTTTTTGCAGAGATTAGTTTAAAATGATCCAATTCATGTCCTATAAAACTGACTTCTCTGGTAGTGGTAAGTGGCAGCTGGCAGCTGGCAACAGAACAGTTCAAAGGTGCATGAGATCATCCATATTAAACAAAACAACCTAACATTCATTTGCATCCCATTTACCTTGAGGAAACTGCAGCACAGGTTTAATGTTAGACACATGATTAGTGTTTTGTTGGTCTCTAAGACCCTGAAAAGGCGGCTGTCCCAGCAGCAAATTCAGCGGGTGCTACTGAATTAGTTTCCACTGAGTAAAAACAAACTAATTTGCATGGTGAAAAAAATCTCCTAAGTCTGCACCGTGTGACAAAGATTTTGTTACACTCAGAGCTGTAAATCTGAAGAAGAGTAAATTTGCTAATGAAAAGACCCAACCTCTGCAATTATATACAATCTCCTGAAAGGCTGGTATTTCTTTTACAGTCTATTTTTTAGGCTACAGGCTGAAATGAAGCACCCTAATAAACTGCTACTTTTAGTAGTCGGTTGTTCATGGTTTCTCTCTATTTTTGTCACCTGAGGTTGAAATTATTTTTTCAGGGATGTTTGTTGTTATTGCCGTATTAGTCCACAGCATAGGTAGGTCCTAGCATCATTTTGAATGATCTTGAGTTCAGCTAAAGATTGGCAGTAAGGCCAAATTAGATTGTAGCTCTTCTTACAACCTGATATGCAGAAAAGGAAAATATAATTGCTTTTTTTTCTGATCTTTCATATTTACAGCACTGGTGTAGGTAACCTGTCCATAACCTGACAACATGCAAATTTATTTACAGTATCTTGTAACAATAAGGAATTAATGAATAACAATAATTTTATTTTTTAAAAAAGTCCTTATTTTTAGGGCATTTTTTAAATACCTTGATAGAATGTATATAGAATTCAAAGTTGAACATTTAGAATTCTCTTTGCCTTGGCTCAGTAAGAGTAATCATAAACTTGTCATAGTACTTGTCATAGATAGTATGTTTGAATTTCCCTTACTTTCCTTCACAATTAGCTCCTCAGATCAGATTGGCTTGCTTGTTTCCTGAAGACAAGGGAAGAGGGCCAAGGTCTATGTCTGGTAAATGTCCTGCCCTATAAAGCCCATACTTTTCTGTGTTTCTTATGTTAGAGCTGTTTATTCCTGTGCACCTGCTTTCTCATTCCACTTCTGCCCAGGCTGCCCTTTAACGATGGCTGTTTTCTGAGGAGGTGGGAGCAGGCAGATGTGGAGTGGAGAAGAGTGAAGCAAAACTCCATTTGTCATGGTGCCTTTCCTACCTCAAACATTTTGGGTTAATCATTTTATAAGTAGCATGTTCTGGGGTAGTTTTTCTTGTTTCCATTCGCTATGGGATGTGTGATTACTTGTATTTGAAATGAGTACTTGGATTTCATAGTTTAATGCAGTTAATAATACAGCCATGGAATGAAAGGTATATTGAAGTATTTCAAAAGAGAAGTTGTGATTGAAATACAGTAGTGAAAAGCTGACAGAGTTTATCAAAGTGCTGCAGTTTACCTTCATGCAGAAGGAGGGTGGCTGTTTTCATATTCACTAATCCCCAAATAACCACCAAGAAATATTAAAATACACATTTTATTAGTTTCATTTAATTTCTTAATTGCTCAAATTCAGTTTACCAATTTATTGCTGTGTGAAATGCTTAGAGGCAATGCGTACATTAAAGGGATTATTTACATGTAATCCCTCCCTCCCAAAGGATACAAACTGCTCATTTATGAATCCTGATTTACACTCTCTAACAATACCAGATGAATGAAATGGTTACTGTAGAATGATGTATCTCCTGGAAGTGCAATACTGTGTGGAGTATGATTTAGTACTAAAACTGAACTATTTCATTTTCACTGATGATTTTAGTAAAGGTGTGTGAATTTAGAATTAACTAAACTAAAACTGTGTGCTGCAATTGAACAATTTATTTTCTGAGAATATGTGCAATTGAGACATTAAAATTTAACCTTGGGGAAAAGTGTATTTTAAAATGTAAACCATGTTCTATTTGGGATGTG
>NW_020897693.1:30886152-30893652 GCF_003984885.1 Neopelma chrysocephalum
CAATAAAATAAGGAAAAAAAAAATCTCTTTGGGCAAAACAATTATCCAAGGGTTATAAGAACTACTGTATATTTCTCTGTGGTAAAGAAACATTTCCCTCTCTGTTTCTAATATCATCTTGTATCTCTAACATCAGTTAGCAATTGTAATACTGGTGTCAGATATAACATATCCCAGCTGCATTTTAGAATGAATTGAGCTGGGACAAGGGATCCTTGGAGCTTACTGAATGGGTGAGAGCTTTTAAAGGGAGAAATCAATACTACAGCAGGATTTAGACAACTTAGCAAAATATATCAGACAGAACTTTGGTCAAAGAATAACTACAATAGCAAGTTAACCCATGGAATGCCTGAAGTACAGTCTATAGCATTTCACTTAAACTCTTAGCTGAAAAGAAGAATGTTGGTTATTCTAGCAGGGGACTGGAAGCGTAATAAAGGTGTCAAATCCATTCTGTTAAAAGGTCTCATCCTCACATGTGTTATCCAAAATCTCTTTGCATATTACTCCTGTGATTTTTCACACCTAACCTCATGTCAGACATGAGCAATTAAAGAACTGCTCCATTAAGCAAAATTGCTTGGATGTGAAGAAAATGTACGTTTTTTTTCTGAGTTACTACTTAGTAGAAAAAGTACTTTTCTGATAGTCAGAAGGAGTAAGCAACACTAAAAAGACTAATGGACTTTCTTGGGACAAGTCTTGGTAGAGGTGAATACCTGTACTTTGTTTGAGTGGAAGAGATTAGCATGCAAAAGGTCTTTCACTGCAACTGTATTTTCTCAGATCTTAGCAGAACATACTTTTGGTAACAGCATTTCCCGTGCTTGAATTGACATCAGACACAAGGATAGCTGCCCACAGGAGCAGAACTAAAGCATGATTTTGGAGTCTCAGTACTATTCTGTTAATTTTAGATTTCTGGATTTTCACTTTAAAAATCCTTTTTTCAAATTGAAATGACAAAAATGGTAGGAGCCTGTAAGAAGAGTAAGTAAATGGCCAGTAAAATGATGCTGTTACCAGTCAAATACTACAAGTAAAATGTAGAGAAGAGTCACTCCTTTCCCATTCTTTTCATGTCAGTAAAGTGTGAATTTTAAAAGCCCAGTTTGAAAGTATTCAAACTATAGCATGCATAGCAATTAAATTGTTTCTTTGGATGGTTTCAAAACCAAGGAAATTAAAACCATAAAATTGCAATAGCACCTCACTGAACACTGAATTTCCTTGCAGTCCTGCCCTCAAACTGAGTTTGACTATGGAAAATTGTATTTCTTATAAAGTTTTAAGGCCCCATCCACCTTCAGTTAAGGTATGAGAGTCCCAAATTCACTCATTTGGCATTCTTAGTATCTCAGCAAAAGTATGCAGGAATGGAATCTTTCTTTATTTATTTGTATAATCCTATTCAAGTCATATAATATGAACAGTTCACTTTGTGGCTGGACTTAATACATTTGCTAGAAGGCTGTGGGTTTTTGACTCTTCCTGAATCTTCATGTGTGCCAGGTGACTCCCAAGCTGCAGCACCTGTTGACACACCCAAGCCACTTTCAGATTTGTTAATTTGGGTATTCCCAGCAGCAGTATTAAGCAGCTTGCATCTCACCTCTGTTGTGAAATTCACCTCAAATCTGGGTAAATCCAGAAGAATCGGCTGAAAACAGCTATTATTATTGCTCAGAGTTGTCTGTGTCTAAAAAAGACACTCTTCTATTTGTTTTAATAGTCCTTTTAACAGGGAAAGGGATTAATGTAGGCATGTGGAATAAAACCCAAAAAATCAGGATAAGCCCCAGAACCTTGGAGACATCCACCTCAATTTTTTGAGGTTTTACTTTTCTCTTTAATCACACATTCATACATGAATGGTTTATTTGGACTATGATTCTGGAGTTTTTTAAAGGCACTTAAGATGTTACCACCCCGCTTACACACTGTGACCTCTGCCAGAGATTAATGCCACCAAAGGGGAGAGAAGAGCATGGGCAGCTTGTTCACTTGTCAGTTGTCACATTCACAGCCAGGATATTAATATACGCCAAAATCAGTGGTGGTTTCACTAGTGGCTAAACTGAACTGTGAATTGCAGCTGCTAAGAAACAGACACACCATGCTTCGCAATCTTAGGCAGAAAGATGGCAGAGACATACCAAGCAGACACCTTTAAAATTATCTCAGCAGGAATCCAGAGTTTTTTGTGTCAGAGTCCCATATCTGTGAAAGCAGGGAAGGCAAGCCTAGGGAAACGAATCTGCAAACTTGCCCTGTGATAGTGTTAGTCTCATCACAGGGATGGGTGCCTCCCATGACAGCAAGGTTTCATCACAAGTGCTGTCACCAGAGCTTCTCTTCTTGTGAAGTCACAGCACTTGAGAATACACTATGTAACCTGTTGGTCCTGTTGCCTTATTTTCTTCGATTAAGCAAAGTTCTTTCTTAAACTCCATGTCAGAATCTTCCATGAAGTCAAAGAACATTTTGATGAGCTGCTGTTCTCCCACCTAGTGCCACCAGCTTCTGCTTCTTTCATTTGCATTTGCAGGGCTTAGAGTTTCCTTTTGTCTGCAGCTTTTAGTTGGACAGGTACTGGAAATGTAGTTAGGAGAACCATTTACAGCAAATGCAAACAGGCTACTGGAATTATAGTGTCAGAGTCTTAGTACTGACTGAATCTGAAGTAAAAGCACATCAGCCCACAGCCACTGCATATATTTCCTATCCATTCAGAGATGATAGTCTAACACGAGAATTTTCACTTTCTTTCTGACTGATTTTCAGACTCCTAGAACAGTCATCCCTGAACATCCCAGGCTCACAGCTTCTGTTTTTAGCTAGAGATACAGCTGCTATAAAACAGCACTGTTCCATGAGCTACTCTAAGCTATCCTGAAGTACTCACAAGTAGGAATCTAAGGGTATCCTATACACAGCTTCCCATGTCATGTACTGTCCTGAATGCAGCTCAGCCAGAACATCAGAGCCCGAGTCCATGGAATGCCACAGTGAGTGGGTATGCTGAGGAATTGAATATAGATATAAGCTATGCCAGTGTAAATACCCTGAGAACTGACCGTTAGTTTATCCGGCAATTTTGTTCAAGTTGATTGAGTTATATTATTACATGGTGCCTACAATGTACAATACCTTAAAAAAATTACCATGAAATTTAAAACTACAAACCAAACAACTATATCTTGTTTCCAACATCATTCACTAGTAAAGCATTCATTTGGAAACATTGTGATATGTGTTGTGATACCTATTAAATTCTGTAAACATGATGACAATAAGGAATGTCAAATATTTTTTGAAGACCTTTTGGTAATGTATTTCAAAAACAGCATAAAAGTGATTTTTTTTACTCAATTTGACAGGTGAATTATTTACTGCCTAGTGTAGTTTTCTGAATAGCTGAAGTTTTCTATCAATGAGATATATTTAGAATCAGGCAAGGGAAGCCATCTCACTAACCCTGCATCCAACCCCATTCCCAAGGCAGTTTGACTGTATCTACAGCACTTTCAGCTGTACTGCAAATGTCAAACAGAAGGTATAATGGATTTAATATTAGTGCTGGCCGAGGTGTTGAGGGATCTGTTAATAATGCCGCTCTAGTTATTGATCTGAGGCCTTTAGAAACCAAAGAAAAGTGAGAGATCCCCAACTGGGGAAAGGCACAACAGTGACTGGTTTTTATTGCCAATATATTTCTACATATAGAGTGCTGACTTTCTGGAATTATGTGATCATCATTAATCTTTGAGAGATTTTTGGAATTATTATGTGGTAGGATAATATCAGGGTGACCTGTATGCATGCTAATGTTAAAACTTGCTTTCATTTCAGTCACGAATCAGCTTTAAAAGGTACAATTGTAATGCAACAATATTAATACAAATCTTCAGCTGTAGGGTAATTTTATTCATTCTGTAATCATGTGCTGGTGAGGTTGAGATACGTGGATATGACTCCTCCTAAGAACATTGTCATTTCATCTGTCCGTTAACGTGCAATGTGTGTAGCTGCTATTGCAGGAGGATAGATTTTTCCTAATTATAACAATCATGGCTCCACTGCCTGTGTTTACCACAGAGATAAATTTGGCTCTGAGTTTATATTCTTCTAGGTTCCTTTGCCATTGTTAATCCTTCAGGATTAACTTTTAGTGTTTTGTTCTAAAATAGAAATAGGTTTTTTGAATAAATGCATGCTTTCTTCCTTCAACTAAATTTTGCAATCTTATGGCATTCTATACAAGGAACTTCTGATGTCTTTAACCAGCAATTAATAAATGAAAGTAAAATGTAGAATTAGTGTTTAATGTACATCAAGTAATCATATAGTTCCTTTCCATGTTTATACAAGGTAAATAGAGATAAGTCCAGCAGACAACTTGGAACGGTTATCTGCTGGATCAAAGATGACATTTATCTGTACCACAGCTAGGCCATAGAGTAGGTCCACTAGACAGAAATATGTACACAGAAAAGTGCCTAAATGCAGCGTGTGTATATAAGTGTATATGTATATATATGTAAATATTTATGTGCATACAAGATGCGCTTGGTAAGTTGTGAATTGAATTGTTGCAAGTGTATTTACTGTATTACAATATTAGGCAAGTATACTTATGAAATTCCAAATCAGTATAAACAGAAGAATAATCTACTTTTGCTTTTATTTGATCCCCGTGTACTGTGATAAACACGTACTGTGATAAACACATACTTAAACAGAATTGATTTTTAAGCACAAATTCTATTAACTCTTCCATGACTACAGGAAGACTATCAGGTAGAATCTTTGTTGCACTCTGGGCAGACTGGTATTTAATATGGTCTGTAAGCTCTTTGGGAACATACAAGAAGAAACTAAAAATGTGGCAGGAGGATTGGAGAATGCATGAACTTTCTACTGTACTCCTTCCCTTACTTAATAAAGAGAAATACATAGGTGAAGTAGACTGGAGAGTGTCTACTTGCTTGTGTTGATTTCTCCAACTGCTTTCTTCAGATCTATTTGATTTGGGCTCTAGGTCAAGATTTTTGTTTCATTGATCACGTGTCTGTAGTAGTACCAATGGAGCGTGTTCCTATGTCAGTTAAAGGGTTGTGAGAAATAAGACTAACTTATATTGCTGGATATCCCCAGTCTTATGTGGGATTGTTCTTGGTCATACAGCTTAGCCTAGAAAAATCAGAGTAATTCTGTTTCCATCTTCTCCCATTTACTTGTGATATTCAGTCTACATGTGCCTTTAGAGTACACTCCATTCGTTTTTCTACACAGACATAATGTTCATTTCATTCTTCCATTAGAAGTGCTTTGTTCTGAAATCTTCCAGAGCTCTTATTTTGTGCCATTCTCTCAGCTCTTTCAGTCTTGTCTCTTAGTTTCATGTGCAGGCTGCATTTTCCCAAACAAAAGAATAATTTTATTCTGTCACCATATTCACCTATGTAGCTTTAAATTATACTGTTTTTTTCTCCATCCTGTTGTTAAAAATTCATATCTCATTTGCTCTTGCCCCCACCACTTGTCTTGTCTTTACAACCTTCTTCTATTTCTTCCTTCTAAATATTGCTCTCTGACATGTATCTTTCCAAAGTAATTACCATTCACCGTATTCATTATATCTATCTTCTAACTGTAGGCAATCTTTTTTTTTTCATTTGACAGACTTGTTGATGTCCACTTTAAATGAAATGTAGGTCACAAAATTATTTTGTAATCTACAAATTTTGTTTATTTCTCTTTTTAGACTCATAAACACAGAAATTATTATATTTAAACAAATCATATTTAAACAAATCATTTTAAGATTTTTTATTTTGTGTTCTTCTATAATATAAAATTGCACTATAGCCTTTACTTCCCCAATCTATGTTGATATTAACTTGTCTTTCAAATATTATACTTATAATTGGAGCTGGATATGCTGTTTCTTTTTAGAGTAGGATAGAACAGTACTGACTCAATAATCTGAGATTTTGAGCAGATCAGACTTGACTGCTTAAAGCTCTTGGCTTGTTGTCAGTCAGTTATGTTTAATTCATCATACTGCAGACTAAAACCTTGTTCTTGTCAAAATTACACAATTCTATCTTCTTTATATACACAAAACAGCAGAGATACAAAGGATGATATTACTTGGTATCGATTCAGCTCTGTGGGGGGCAGAGATCACAAAAGGCAGAACTGGCCAAAAGGAATGTCTGCCTTCAGTGAACAATTTTACTCATAGTCACACTGGGAAAAGTCTGAAAATATTGCTTGTGTGTGAAAGGTTTGTGCTTCCAGTTCTTGAAGCTTTTCCCAGGCACTTTGTCTCAGATACTGCTTGCTTTTCACCTGTGAATAATATGTGAGCACTCTGAATAAGTCATCTAACTTATCATCACTCTATCATCTCTATTTGTTTATCACCAGGTAGAGTAGATATGCTGTCTCTCTGATTTTATTACATTTTATGTTTTTTACCAGGGTAAATTGCTCAACTAGCTGCCAGGCATTTAAAAAATCCACTCCCTTGTTTGTTCCCTGAGTCCTCTGTGCTGCTGAATCCTGACATTTCAAGTCTGAATTTGTCACCCCTCCATCAGCAGCGGTTCAGCTGTCAGAGAGCTGCCTATCCTGTTCCTGCACAGTGAGGTTGTAGCCCAGAGGCTCAATAGTGCCACCTGTAATGGTGATGATGATACTCATCTACATCAGTCACAAAGATAAGGCTTTTTGCAGTCGGCCTATCGGACAGGCCCATAAGCTGTCTCTGGGAATGCTGTGCAGCCAGTGTTCATGCTGGCTACTCCCTTCCAGGACCGCGCACTTAATGGGTGATAATGTGCCAGGACTGAAACATGGTACTAATACAGTCCAGCATAGGTGATTAGGGTTAATTATTTCATTAAGTGTAGCTTATCAAAGTGCATTACCTTTAAAGGTTTTGTAGAACATTGAATGAATAGATGTAGTTGTGCTATCATCAATAACGTAGAGCTTTCTTTTTTTCTTTTTTTTTTTAATGAATTGCATTCTGATGATAGATGCCAGATGGAGACAGCCCTGGGGAATGAAATTGTTTGTTTATCCACAGAACACGTACAGCATGGGCAGCAGCAGTGTAGTCTTTCCCATGCTGTTGCATTGCTGTTCTCCAGCCTTGTCCTCCAGTGATATTCTATAAAGGTGGGAAGACAGTTCACTGTCCTGGCCCTGCCCAAACTCCGGGTGCTTTCCTGTGAATATATGCAGTAGTGCCAATTAGCATTCATTTTGTGAACTTTTTTGGCATGAGTAGTATTTTGGTGCCCCAATCCATTCCAAGTAAGCCACCAAATGATAATACTAATTAACTGCTAAAATAAAACTTTAATCAGTGACCTACACACAAAAGATCAAAAGCTTTAGTTTCAGGTTTCCCCTTGTATTTCTTCTGAGGCATCCATTTTCTTGTAATAATGCTTTTTCTCCTAGCATGAACACTGGAATAAT
>NW_020897693.1:30898652-31006161 GCF_003984885.1 Neopelma chrysocephalum
CTTAGTCCAAAATCCAAATCATAAAGAAGTTTATCACCCAAATCCTGCTCCCATTATAAACAATGCAAATTTCCAACTTGTGTAGCAAAGTTGTTCCAGTGTTACGCTAAATGTTATAGATTTGCAGTGGGGATGAGGATTGTCTTTAACTTCATGACATCATGGTAATTTTTTCTTCTTTTCAGGATTTTTTTATAGTGAGAACATAGTTTGAAATATATCTGTGCTAGCATTTCCTATGTGAAATGCAACTATGAGCAATCCATTAGATAAATTCATTGCAACAAAGTAGTTTGCCACATTAAATACTACAGGCAATTTAGTAAAGTTTTGTTAGTATTTTGCCTTTGGATTTTTAAACAATGAATATTGTTAACTTTGGTAAATCACAACAGCTTTCTTTTGGCAGTAGCTGCTGCAGACTCCTAAATCCAAGTTATTTTATCCAGCAGTGTTTTGATTAAATTTATTCCTCTCCATCTAACTTAATGCAGTTTTCAAGCTATGAAGGAAAGTAAATTTACTGTAAATCTAGACTTCTTTTTTGCTAGCAAAGAAATTCAGTATATGCTTGCTTTATAACTCCCATTTAATATATATAACATATCTTCGTTTTGAACCATGAGATATCTTTTCTCAGAAACAAACTCAGAAATTATGCTTTTCTCTACAGTCTGCAGGCAGGTTCATACCTCCACATTAGGAAAATATATTTTTTAAATCTTCTGTAATTGTCCACTGCCAATATATTCACGTAAATGTTCTTACAATGCAAACTATGTGTGCTGCAAATAAAGCAGTCAGGTTTTGACACCTTATGTTTGTTAAGTCTTTGTGATTACTGACTAACAGTGATTATACATCCAAAAAAAGAAATTGCACACTTCATTGTTTGTGCTCTGAGCTGCATAATTTCAAACTTAAGTTATGTTTATTTTAAATGTTATGGAACCAGGCACTGTTGAAAGAAAATACCACCAGCTGGAGATCATGGATAATGTTAGATCTTACTGATCATGACATCTTTATGGAATAATTTGATATCAGAATGAAGTATTCAAAATTAATTTTTCTCTACATATGTATATATGTAGAAATACCAATCCTTAAGCGTGCAGGGATGCATGTGGTGCATATCCAGACATGTTGGCCAGGAAAAGGATAATGAGTTAAAAGATAATGAGTGAGGAGTATTGAGGGAGATAAAAGAGTCACAGAATCTAACTGAAGAATAATGGTGGATGACTTTGACTACTCAGAAATTTCACACCCTGACAAGATTTCAATGACCACGTCTTGATACTTGAAACACTTGTGTTTCTTGGCACACAGAAGTAAAGGGTCTGTTTTCTACCTTGATCTTTCATATTAATAAAAGGAGTTGGTTCAAAAATAGTTACAGTTGAGCCTCTGATATAATTATGGTCAATATCATGGTGTAGGCAGAATTATTCACATCACAAACCACCACTACTTATACCAAGTAAGCTGGGATATTTTAAATAAAGGAAAGAGCTGAATATAGTCCATAATGGGAAATTGTAATCCATAGATTCATTAGGCAGTATTGGAAAACTGTAATCCATAATTCATCACAGAATCACAGAATATGCTGAGTTGGAAAGGATCCACAAGGATCATTGAGTCCAATCCTTAGCCGTGCACAGGACCATCCCCAAGAGTCACACCATGTGCCTGAGAGTATGATCCAAATGCTTCTTGAACTCTGTCAGGCTTAGTGCTGTGACCACTTTTCTGGGGAGCCTGTTCCACTGCCCAACCACCCTCTGGGTGAAGACCTTTTTCTAATATCTAACCTAAACCTCCCCTGACACAACTTCAGGCCATTCCCTCAGGTCCTGTTACTGACCTCCACAGACAAGAGACCAGTGGCTGCCCCTCTTCCCCTCACAAGGAAGTTGTAACTGCAATGAGGTCTCCACTCAGTTTCCTCTTCTCCAGGCTGAACAGACCAAGTGACTTCAGCCACTCCTCATACAGTTTCCCCTCCAGGCCCTTCACCATCTTCATTGCCCTCCTTTGCATGCTCTCTAAGAGCTTATTATCTTTCTTATATTGCGGTGCCCAAAATTGCACACAATATTCAAGGTGAGGCCGCACCAGCACAGAGCAGAGTGGGACAATCCCCTCCCTTGACCAGCTGGTGATGTTGTGCCTGATACCTCTCAGGTTGGCCCTCCTGGCTGCCAGGGCACTGCTGACTCATATTCAACTTTCTTCGACCTGGACACCCTGGTCCTTTTCCACAGCACTGCTGAATGACATTATATGTGAACTTACTAAGAGTAGTAATGACTCTCTAATGATGAAATTCCTGAGGTTATTGTGAAACTCCAATCTCTCAGAAAATCTATAAATCCATCACAGTAAAGACAACAGGAACATGTAAAGTGTGGGCAGTTAAATGCAAGGTGTTAATTTGGAGAACAAAGAGCAAAGTAAATTAGGTGACATGCAAAACCCTAGGTATCTTTTTACAAGGAGACAAAAGCATTTAGTAAAACTCAGATGGAAGAGCAGCAAAACAGGTAAAAGGAAGCATGTTTGTCAAGTGCTGTGTATGTGTGGAACTCGACACTAACTAACCCTGCAGTCAGGAGCAGAGCAGACTTTTTAAATATGTGGACATTTATATACAGTGACAGCATTCCCTTCTAATTTCAGTTAAAATATTTTTATAGAGAAGTGTATTGCGCTTCAAGTCAGTTGAGATACCAATTGGTGATTTGGGGAGAAAGGTCTTCTACACGCACATTATCTAATGGTGCACCATAGATCTTCTGGCTCTTTTTCCAGAGATGTTTGTCATAATCACACAGAAATTGTCGAACAAGCGGTCAGTCTTTTTAAGTCCTTTATTAACAAGGACTCATACTCTCCTTTGTTTTTCATTAAATATAACATTAGACCAACACAAGATAAGTCTCGTTCTGTTTTCGGTTAAGTTTCTATAATACCGCATAATCCTGTATGATAGAACTCAAGAGCTTCTATTAGCTGATCACTTCACACATTACACTTATGTCTCCTCTGAAGAATCTCCTCCTTGCTTGCTTCAGACAAAAGGTTGTAGACGTTAGAAAATAGTGGTTAGTAAATGAACAACATCAGACTCAGAATATGTTATGTACTGAAAATGGCTGGGGCTCAAGAACCTAAAGATTATAGCAGACTTTTCTCCCATTTCTCAGCAACGATGGCCACTGCCAGAAGTCCATCCTATCTGGAATACTAGGCTCTATAGACCCACAAACACTGTGTCTGTTCTGTGTCTCTGATCAGGACAGGTTGCCTGTAGCAGAAGAAATACCTAGTACACAGCACCTGTTTCTTGTCCTGCAGTACATCTGTGCTATGAGTCAGTGTACTAAGGAGGCAGCACTCTTGTGCATTTGTTTGGTTTTATATGGAGATATGCATTATTACTGCTAAATAAACAAACACGATGAAGTTACTATACTTACCTCCAAGGCTATAATTATGCTTTGGGAGTTTCCTTGTGTCTTTGCAGTTACAAAATCGTCAGTAAAAGACTATAAAATCACACTGCATTCTGAGACAGAGATGAGTATAAAGACGAAGAAAATCAAGTGTTTTTTGGAGAATACAAAAGATTGAGGAAGTGGTCCGCAGGGAGAGGGAGTGAACCTGGAAGCAGCAGTTATTCACCTGAGTATTGCACTCACACACTCCAGATAAGGGGGAGGGGGTGGAGGGAGAAATTTAGAGTAGTTTCAAGTTAAGTCAGACAGACTAACTGATTCTTTCTCTGTAGCAATATAGAGTACCTTATTCAGGTAAAGAAGGGCTTTATTTACCACAAATTTCACTAAGTTTATGCCACCTCTGATACAAACTTCACACTAACTTGTTCGCTCTGGGAAATGTTCACAGTTTGGTTTGGGTTTTTTCATTTTTGGTTTGGGTGGTTTTTGCCTTTTTTTTTGAACAATAACAGTCTTTGTAAGATGGCTGCAGTGTCAGCATTTATCTTGAAACTCTTGGATATTAGTTTTGACTGCAGTCACCTTTCTGACAAGTGTTATTGCAACTGTGTTTTATATCCCTGTTCAGGATGATTTCTAATGATAATCCTCTGTCTACCTCACTGCTTCACACTAAATTATAGATGCCACTATGACAGGACAAACTATATCCAAGTGCTAAACTCTACTCCCTTTGTGTGATGTCAGTGCCTTCACTACTTTGTGCCTAGAATTAAAAACAGGATAGGAAGATATGCAAAACATTTCTGCTTAAAAATAATGTTCTGTCAGTTATTAAACAAGTGATATTTCATTTAATCAGCTCAAGGGGATTATTTTAAATGAAAAGGCAGAGAGTATGATTTTATTAACACATTCCTGCCCTAGAGTCCTACTGTAATGATTCTTTACTTGACTAATTTAAAAAGTTATAATTCAGTCCTTCCACAATAAAGACTTGTGGATAGTTAAATTTTATTAGTTTTTCTATTTTGAGTTGCACATGGAATAAAGAGAAGGAAGGCATCATGTCTCCAGAAAAGTAAACATTACAATATGAATACAAACGAACCACTCTTTTAGTGAAGAATGTTATATTACTCAGTTTTCACATGTTAATCAGATACCTTCAGCATTAAAATCATGCTCTTTGTGCTATCTCTGTGCATATGTGCTTGCCAAAAAAAAGGCTTTTATCAGGTAGTGAATTTTTCTTCAGCCTTGAAAATGTGAACTAAGGCAGTCTCAACCTACTAGTCTTATCAGCCTGAGAGTAATTACACTTGTATTGACTATAATACAAGTAATGTTCTATAAACCGTTTTGACCAATTATTATTAATTAATTAGTAACTAATTAATCCATTGATTATTTATTAATTAATTATTACTAGTTATTAATTAATAACTTAAAAGGAGGATATGCAAAAGCCATTTGAATACACTTAGGTATATCTGCACTAGTATGTACATGCTAGTCCGTACATACGTACATATTCATACAAGGGTGTCACTAGTGACTCCATAATTAAGACTGTGCTGAGATTGAGAAATGTACTTCAAATCTTGTTTTAGGTAGGATAAATAAATATTTCTGTGTGTATGACAATAGACATGAATTTTTTCCTCTTTCTTCTTATGCAGTTGTAAGAAAATAGGGTTCTATAGCTGTCCTTAAAATTTTGGAGGATGACATTGAATATTAAGTCAAGAACAAGCAAATTTTTCACAATTTTTATGCTAAAAGTGTATACAGTTCTCAAAGTGGATCCTTGTAACACTCTGTAGATCCATTTTTTTAAATGAGAGAATAAATGTGTCTATTTTAATCTTGTATGTCTCAAATTTAAGACAGCTGACTAAATTCTGGTCTTGTTTATGGATATAAATCTTAACTAACTGAAATCTTTGGTGATATTCTGCATTTGCTCCCATGAAAACTGAGAGTAGAATTTAATCCCATTGCTATAAAAAGAAACTGGATATTACTTATGGGAAGGTTAAAAATGTTCTATCTGATATCACTTCAGATTTAAAACTGTATAATAAATAAAAAATCAAGTGATAGATCAGACAACCAAAAGCAAAGGGTAGGTAGCTAAATATTGTAAATAGATGGATAGAGCAAGTTATTTATAAATTCCTTCTCAGAGGATTATTTCATTTATCTTTTGAGAGAGACTTTCTCATCGCAAGTGGTATTTCACTAAAAAATTAATTGTTTATTAAGAATTAATTAAATAGGTTAGCATGGGACTATCTGATCAGGGAATAAAAGTCTCAGTAGTTTGAATTTGCAGGTGCTGCAGTGGTTGTAGTTAAGACATTATGTTGGAGCTTTCCTTCATTGCAAAGAGTTGTGTCAAGAAAATCTTTAATATAAAAATAAAAAGCAGTTCATGCATAAAGCATGATGCCCTGAAGCATATTAGATCTGTTTATCTCTCTGTTTAAAACGAACAGTACCTGGTATAGTTTACATAACAAGGCAGGGATCAGTTTGATAAAGCATTTATATCACCTGGGGAACACATTGGCTCATTTCCTCAACACCTTTCCGCATGAGTCGTTCACCAGCAAGTATAATAGCAAACAAAATTTTAATAGGTCAAGAGCAGAAGACCTACTTGTGTTAAAGTAAAAGACATTTGAGACCCAGGCTCATATTTCAAGCCTGGGTCTCTGCAGCCAATCATTGAATGGTAATTGTTGATTACATCTTTTATGGACAAATCCTTAATTGCATTTAATCATTTGCAGCCTTAGGGATTTTTTTTTTTTAAAGACAAGTTAAAGCTTAGTGCTTATGTGATGTACATAAAATTACCAGGGGGAACCAAATAAAGGACCAAGATGGACTCTTGCCCCAGATGCCGTGACAAAGCTCTAGTGACCTCATTAGAAACAGAATTTCACCTCACAACATTAACATTTTTGGCAAATACTACAGTATAAATCTGTGAGTTAACATTTGAAAACACTTTTTAAAACAAATGAATTTCAATTTAGTTTGCAATTAAAATCTGTTGTTAGACTAAAAGATTTTTTTTGTCACTTTTCTATTTTGTTTAATGTAATCCAGGATATGAGTCACATTTGCTTGTTGTTTCTATATGTGGAGCAAATACTGTAGCTGGTGTTTCTGTCATAGCACATCTGCTCTGCTGAAACTGCAAAATGATAGATAAACACATGGTCAGGAAAAGAAATAGATGAATAACATTTTGTAATTATTTTTTCGGTGAACAGTAATCAACACCAAATTTCTTGCAGTTCAAAGGCTATTTTTGTTAAGCGGACATACATGGAGCTTCCATGCACACTATTGTTACTTTCTGGTATTTTTATTTTAAGTACCTAAAAATATGTTTTCACCCAACTGGCACTTTCAGGACTGCACAGTAGAAGCAATATTGTGTTCATCAGCTGTCCCATAATAAAGAAAAAACTGTTTAGTGAAGAGAAGAATTATTGTATTTTACCTTTTCTGGAAAGTTCAACAGTGGATTATATCTTCTTTAGAGTATAATTAATAACAATTTGCAATGCTTTTATTCACAAGTGCAATTCAGAGTATCCATTCACTGTATATAATGCAACAAAAATAAGGTGGTATCACTTACAGGATATCTATCTATCATTCCAGTGGACATAAATCAATATTTGAGCTATAGATAAATAGATTAGACATGGCAATAGGAAGGGAAAAGAAACTGAAAAGAAAATCCACAGTAATAATTTTGCAAAGCTTGTCTTACATTTTCATCAGAAACTAAACAAAATAATCTGACAAGGGCAGAAATCAAGTCATCTAGCAAACTCTTGTATTTTACTTTTATCAGACAATGTAATGCAACACATGACACTAAAAATAATAATGTATTGTCTAAGGACAGTATGGTAATACTATGGCCTTTTTATGGTAGTATCCAACCCCAACAGCCTTTATGATAGTTCCAACATTTGCTCGATGCTATTCAATCACCATTTAGTCCTTCCTCCCCACAAACTGTACTTCCCTTCCAGACACAGGGAACCCAGGAGAGATGCCTAAATGGCAGCTCAGTTGTCTGCTGCTGTGAAGATGTTAGATACAAACTCTTGGGAATACGCACCTTACTCGTGCTTAAAGGAGTGTGTTTGGGCAGCTCTTGGCACTCCAAGGTGCTCTAGCAGAACCCAGGATTCTGTATATAGGTATACAGGTTGCAGTTAGCAAGATGCTTTTCCTATAGGCATTACAGACCTTTTTTTTCCTTTTTCTTTTTTTTTTTTTTTTGGTGAGAGCTCGTGAGCTGTTTGTGAGAGTGTATATGACTGCTGACTTCTAGTGGCTGGCCCAGAGACATCAGTCCTGGAACTACTGCCCCTGGCAGGGATTCTCCAATGACTCAAGTGTCAAGGCCAATATGTGGCACTGGAGCAGAAAGACCTGGTCATCTCCTCTAACACAATCCTCTACTAATCCACAGATATGCATGAGGGCTGTCAATGAGACAAGGAAATTATGCAAACAGGCTAAGTTTAGACTGAAAATGGCAGAGTAGAATTGTGTGTAGTGCATGCTGAAATTATGTGGGACAAAGAACACAAGGGAAAAAATATCAGCAAATTACTTTGCTTTTCCTGCTTCTTATGTCACTTGCCCCCCTCTGTCTCTGTGCCTTAGGAGAATAGAATACATTCCTCAAACACCTGCCCCAGTTGCCATGTTGCTTGTCATCTAGGGTTTCTGCCCTGGTTTAGGCTTTTGTTGCTTTGTGGTTCTATACCTGTATGACATAAATTTTCTTGTGCTCAATCCAAAGATCTCTGGCATTATGGAAACTTTGTGAAAAAAGGCCCATCATCATTCATAGAGTTCAACATAAACATAAAGAGTTGTGTCATGAAATATGTCTGTAAAGGAACTTTTAAAGACAGATTGTCTTATTATAATTACATTATTATGAATCTGTACGTTAGGTAAAGGGAGTACACTGACAAAAAAAATGTAATGTGTGCCTCAAGTCATAACTCCTAAGTTCTTTTCAATGTCCTAAATAAGTGACCTAATTTTCAGAAATGGTGAGAAACGGTTCATCTCTCACATGATTTCTATGACAGCTTCCAAATGCAATTTTAAAGCTGACTTGCAGGATCAGGTCCTGCTATTGTCAAGTGAGGTGAATTAAAGCGGTGTATTTCTCTGAACTGCTCAGCTGTGAACTGTCAGAGTCAAATAAAACTGAGCAAGATAGAATAGGATTCCTGGATGGAAAAAAAAAAAGGAAAAAAAACCCCCAAACACAAAACCCTCACCTGTGCCAGTGAAATTTAGATGAGCAGAACACAGTTTTCCATATTAGAATGCGGTCATGAATTGTCTCCAGAAATAGTACTCTAGCAAAGAAAAAAGCCACATGCTGTTCATAACAATAAGTGGTTAGGATGTCACTTGTACACTTCACTGAAAGAAATGGTCTTCTAATTAAACAATTGTTCACAGAAATCACATTCCAAGAATTGGAGGAAAAGAAATGAAAAACTCATGGTTGTTCCTTTTTATATTTCAGTACTATGAACTGAACTCCAGTTTATCACAAAACCAGATTTTTTTTCAGTTCAGCCTACTGTTTATAGTAAAAGTACATATTAACAAAAAGCTGTGAATCCAGTTTTAACTTCTGATGTCAAAAGGCCCTTCATATTCAACAGATGAACCTTCTTAAATACCTTAAATATCTTAAATATCTTAAATATCTTAAATATCTTAAATATCTATCTCCCCCTTCAGCCCCTTCCTTTACTTAGGTACCTGGTTGTGGTACCTAAGTTTTGCCACTGTATCTAGGACTTTGCAGCTCAGATGATTCTTATGTGCTAATTCTAACTAGCTAATGCTTGACCACAAAACTGACTCATTTGCTATAAAAGGAAATCAAACACAAGCAAATAAAAATTTGGAGCATGTTTTATTTATCTGTACGGTTCTCAAGTTTACTTTCAGGGTTCCCAGTCTCCTCAGCAGTTCTGCAGGAATTCTGCTTGCTTTTAGTTTTTGTTACTACATCATATGGGCTGAATTTACTGGTGTTTTTTCTGAAAGGAAGACAGAAACTCTAGATTAGTCATTCTTTGCATGAGGCTGTGTTGAGGTTATTCATTGAAAGCCTATGTCTACTGCCTTTCTGATATCATGGTTTTCCTTCCTAGATGGTAGACAAGCAGTTGTTCTTTCTCCTCAGAATACTTTAGTGGTGTTTAATTGCTTGCTACTGTAAAAAGTTGTTGTGTTGACTAACCATTGCCTTTAATTTTCACTTTTTTTCAAACCAGAATTGAATTCAAGCACCTGCAGGTTGTAGTCTAATAAATCCCAACACTGGATGCATGTGGACTTAAGGAAGGAGCATTTATATTTTGTACGTTGTTCTGAGACAGGATATAAGAAAGATAATACTGCCCAAATTTGGTATGTGGCTTGACCTAAAAGTCTCAATATGGAAGGTGAGAACAAGCTCCACTTCTAAACCTCTCTTATAGGAATAGTTCATCACAACTCGTTTTTAATTTAACATGTTACTTAGCTGCTCATTAAAGGTAAACCATTTAGGCAAGGTTAGGCTTCCTCTGAGAAGACAGACCTATATTTCCATACTCACAAAGTGCTGCAGCTTCCCTTTAGCTCCTCAAGCCTGAGAGTATCCTTTGAAGTCTGGGACAGAGAGGTGAAAGCAAGTAGAAGCATTACACCCTGAACCTGAATGATGCCTGTGTTGCAGCAGGAGTCAAGGAGCATTGACACAGCTAAAGCCTCTTAATCCTCCTTGGTACATACATGGTTAAGCATATCTTACTTCCCAAGTCACTTGTGCAGGTGTGGATGGGGTTGTGCAGCCATTGTGTTGTTGTGTTATACAAGCACAAAGATCATTGTATTCGGGCCGTTTGTCATTTGATGTTGTGGCGTTTATGCCACAAATTTCTAACTTGTGAAGTCTCTTTTGGGAGACCTCCATGATGTTTGCTGTATCTGTTCTACATTTGTATAGACGGCAGTATGCTCATCATGGAAGGTCCTATGTAAATTAATCAGCAATATTACTAATGTCAGTTTTCATGAACATATCTCTATGTTGTATAAATATCAGCTGATCCATTTTAAAAGTCACTTATCTTTTAACAAATAACTTTATGGTGCATGATTTTGCATCAAAAGTTAATTGTTGTCTGATAGTGTTCAATAAAACGGTCCTTTCTGGAGAATGTTCAGTGAACATAGATGGATGTAACACTTAGGGAACTCAAGGTATAGCTACCAAAGGAAGGACAAATGGCATTTCTTACATGTTCAGCATTACCTTTAGGAGGTCTACAGAGATTTTGCTCTCTGTTTACACTAATCTTACTTTAGTGACTGTCATACTACATTAGCAAATTTAATCTTTGTTAATGTGATATAAAGTTGCTAATACAATGGCACTCATTATATTAACAACTTTTGCATCATGTTAGCAAAAGCAAAATTTGCTAACAGAATGCAAAAATTACCAATATGATGAGGTAGTCATTATCATTATTCTAACACCTGATTATATTAAGCAGCTACTAACATTTTTTGTATGAAATCACTATTTATACTGTGCTGGGATTTTCTAGGAGAATTTGAGGTGCCTAAATAGGAAAAAACAAAAGCAAAAGGGTTTTGTATTGTATTTTGATATAAATATCACTTAATCAAAGTCATTCTGAAATTAAATTTCTTGACCTAGAAAACTCCTTTTCCATTGAACAGTAAACCTTATAATGAGCTATGTTGTGACTAAACCAATAAGAGAGCATAAAAAGAGCGTGGATCACTGTTGGTCTTATATCATCTTTTGGCTTTGAAAACTAATTTCACATTATAACTCACATTTCACAGTATATAAGAACTTAGTCATGTAATATTTCATTAAAACAAGTTAATTCACTGTTATGATTTGTATTTTTTGTAGCAAGACATACATGTAGAATATATTTGCATGTAAGATTTGTGGTCTTCTCTGATTACCTGATTAACTGTTCATTAAAAATGTACCTGGATTAAATTAAAATTCTTATATTTTTAATATACTGAATATAATCTGACTGCAAAAATCTTGGATTGAAATATGTAATAAGCTACATTGCTATTGTAATTTCTTGGAAAACAGTCTAATTATTATTATTATTCTCTACAAAGCCTTAATTCTTATACAAGCTGTGTAATAACAAACTTTTGTCTTTAAAGATCATCTGTAATGATTGAGGAAATGGACTTCAGCATAGAGCCTTCATCAACAATTCCATAATGGCAATGGGCAAGCTTTGCAAGCTACTTTCTGCCATGTAATGTTAGAATGGGAAAAACACAGAGAATATATTGAATATACAATGTATATGCAGCAAAGGCAGACAGGCCAGCTGGAGAATGGAGCTTCCCCGTTATGAAGAGATCAACATAGAATCATATAGTGGTTTGGGTTAGAAGTTACCTTGATCATCTAGTTCCAATCCCACTGCCATGGACAGGGACACCTTCCACTAGACCAGGTTGCTCACAACCCTATCCAACCTGGCTTGAAACACTTCAAGGATGGGTCATCCACAGCTTCTCTGGGCAACCTGTTCCAGAGCCTCATCACCCTCATAGTAAAGAATTTCTTCCTCATATCTAATTTAAACCTACTCTCTTTCAGTTTGGAGCCATTCCTCCAGTCCTGTCATTACATGCCCTTGTAAAAAAGTCCCTCTCCAGCTCTTTTGTAGGCTCTCTTCTGGTAATTGAAGGCTGCAATCGGGTCACTCTGAAGCCTTCTCTTCTCCAGGCTGAACAATCCCAATTCTCTTAGCTTTTCCTCATAGAAGAGATGCTTCATCCCTCTAATCATCTTGGTGTCCCTCCTTTGGACTCTCTCCAACAGATTGATGTCCTTCCTATGCTGGGGACCCCAGAGGTGGATGAAGTACTCCAGGTGGGGTCTCACCAGAGCGAAATAGGGGGGCAAAATCAGCTCCCTTCACCTGCTGTATTGTTAACCAGCCTGTATTGACCAAGGGTTGCCCCCACCCAGGTGCAGCACCTTGCACTTGGTCTTATTAAACCTCACGAGATTTCCATGGGCCCACTTCTCAAGCTTGTCCAGGTCCCTCTAGATGGCATCCCGTCCTTCAGGAGTGTCAACCACACTACTCACCCTGTTGTCATCTGCAAATTTGCAGTGTCCTCCCTTCGTCTACGTCATCAATTAAGATATTAAATAGCACTGGTCCTAATACAGACCCATGAGATACACCACTTGTCACTGATGTCCAGTGGGATTCTGAGCCATTGACCATCCAGCCAATTCCTTATCTGCCTAACAGTCCATCCATCAAATCCATCTCTCCAATTTAGAGAGAAGGATGTTGTGGGGGACTATATCAAAGGCTTTACAGAAGTCCAGGTAAATGACATCTGTAGCCCCTCCCTTGTCCACTGATGTAGCCGCTCCATCATAGAAGGCCACTGGATTGGTCAGGCAGGACTTGCTGTTGGTGAAGCCGTGCTGACTGTCTTGAATCACCTCCCTGTCCTCCATGTGCCTTAGCAGAGCTTCTAGGAGGATCTATTCCATGGTCTTCCCAGGCACAGAGGTGAAGCTGACAGGTCAGTAGATCCCAGGGCCCTCCTTTCTACCCTTTTGAAAGATGGATACAATGTTTTCATTTTTCCAGTCACCTAGGATTTCACCTGACTGCAATGATTTTTTTAAATATCATGGAGAGTGGCTTGGCAACTACATCAGCCAAATCTCTCAGGACTCTGAAATGCAGCTCATTGGGTCCAACACACTTATGTATATTCAGGTTCTTCAGGTGGTCATAAACATGACCTTTACTTACAGTTGGAAGCATTTTGCTACCCCATCCTGCTGTCCATCCACTCAAGTAGATGCGGGAAGTGAGGTTGCCGTTGAAGACTGAGGCAAAAAAGTTGTTGAGTACCTCAGCCTTCTCCTCATCTGCTGTTAACAGTTTTCTAGCACTGTTTATCAGGGGAGTACATCTTCTTCGACGTTCCTTTTCTGGTTAACATTCCTGTAGAAGCCTTAACGAGATGTTCACTTAATCTTAAATCCATTCAAGGACCTGTAATGAATTCAGCTGAAAATACTTGAATTTTTCAATGCTCAAAGAAAAGAACCACTGGCAAGAGATTCACTACAGATCTCCTTAGCTTTGGAATTTGCTCCTACCTTAATACAAATCAGCCTTATGTTGCTGCTTTTGAGTTTTAGAGAAAGTGCATAAGAATGTTCCAATTCAAAGCCAGCAAACAAAGGATAGAGAAGACCAAGGAGTTATGTATTCTTTCTGAGGGACTCAATTTGTTTTCTATGCTACTGAATAGTTATAAACCACTGGAGAATTATAAACCTGGGGGTGAAGGAGTAAACAAAAAAAGCACGTCCTGCTACAGGTCTTTATATGGACGAGGAATTTCTTAGGAACACAGGAACTCATATAATATATGAGTGATTTTTGTTTATCTAGCCCACTATCTTATCATTTAGAGTAGCTAGTACCAAATACTTCCAAACCACATGTCAAATCTACAGTATGGTAACTATGCCATATAAGTTGAATTATGACACTTGATATCTCATGTAAATTTTATTATACATTGTATAGCATGGTTATTCTGGTTATCCTCATAGATATTTAGTCCTTCTTTCGAAGTTCTTATAGATAGATAGTGTTGTGGAGGGAAAATTTAATTTAATCATTTTGTGTTTTTCAGCTCACAATGTGTTTTCCATTCAATTTATTGGAAATATCCTTGGTTTTATTCTATCTTCTATGTATCATTCTTTATTTTATGTATCTTTTGTCAAATTTATCTGCTCTTAAAGATAAATATTTATAATTCATTAATCTCTCTTCAGATGCCTTTCTACTGGAATTTTTCTGTTTCCATTGTTCTCTTTTTTTTAATAACAGATGATTAGAACTAAACACAATACTGAGTGTAAAGTTTGGTCCATAAAATTACTTAGTGGCATAGTAATATTTTCTTTATACATTTATTAATTTTAGAGTGATTTTTATTGTGTTCTAATATCTCAAAGTGTTTAGCTGTAATGGTCTCTGTACTGAGCAGGTGTTTTCAATGAGATATTTCCGTTTTCTTTTATTGCCTAGCTAGAGTTATTTAAAGCTCCTGAATATACAGGAGTAGTTTCTTCAAAACTGTGCTACAGTCTTACGCTTGTTTGCATGAAATTTCATCTATTGCTCTGTTGTTCAATTGTCTGCTCTCACATTCCTCCTGATCTTCTTTTGATGTAATAGCTGCGTTTTTAAGTGTTTTGAAACTGACACTCACTATCCAGGTAAAACAGATAGCAGATGGGCAGTCTGCAGATGCTTCCCGCTCAGTTACCTAGGTTAGATATGCAGGTAAAATGTCCCATAAGATGAGAGATTAATAACCCAGGCAGAACAAAATCAGATTCATATGCCTCACTCTTTCCCTCTTTGTCCCAGTAATGCATCTGAGGTAGAACACAGATAACTTCTGTGGAGAGAGAGAAGCTGTATTTTATTTGTTCATAAGGATATGGTGTCCTGCAAATTGTAATGTGAATGGAAATGTCCTAAACATCTGACAACAGAAGAAAATAAAATGCTGTAAAAAGAAGAGAGAAAAACTAGAAGAGGTGTAATGTGCTGGAAGTTGGTACTAGAGAAGGAAAGCAAGCATTTGTGTGGCCCATGACCCCAGGCACCATTCCTGGTATTAGGCACAAAGTGAAAAATGTCAGTATGGAAGTATTTCTTACATATTACGTACTCCTCTAAACACAAAAGAGTCTGCAAAGATGGATATATTCATATATGAACGTATAGTGCAAGGTCATATCCAGCTTTGCTTCAAGTTTACTGTACTATATATTTCTTTCTAATCCTCCTTCTTTAGTATAAGCCTACATGTTTTTTTTGTCCTGGCACTCTAGTAAAACAGCTAACCTTCTTAAAATGCATAATATCTTTGTCTATTGGAAGTATTGCATATGAATATGCTTTTCAGATTTCAAATTGAAATCATCTGTAGTGATACTCTTCAAGGACAGAAGGGTTAGTTGGCACATGGGTGGGAGAAGAGTTGCTCATTAGGGAAGGTTTGTTATGTGATGACATGTAATTAAGGTAATGGTCACAGCTTGTGTGACAGCAAACACTCTAGCAGTTGATTGCTGTCTGGGTCAGGAGATCAGCACTTCGGACAAGAAGTATCCACATCAGTGTGTTAGTGGACAGGTTAGAAAGCAAATCACAACTGCCTTTCTTAGGCATATTACTGTCAAGGCTCATTGTTTTGGATTTTTTATTGTACATCAGCAGTAATATAGCTTCTGAAGACTTCATGTGACAGGTTAGGCATTTTATCCTTTGAGTAAACAGTAATCATGGTATGAAGAAAGTGGAGCATTGGAGATTTTTCCCATTCTTTGAGATTTCCATTCTTCCTTTTTAGTTTGCTCCAAGGGCTCTTTGGGGATACATATATTAAGCCCTTTAAATAGTTCATAATAAATCTTTGTCTCAGGTTGATTCTGACAGTTTTTTTAAAGAGTCTTTTAAGAGACAATCCTCAATCATTTGTTAATCCATGGGGTGATCTTCCTCTTTGGAGGAAAAAGAAAGTGCAAGCTCCAGGGTTGTGAAAATACAATGTAGAAAAATTTTAACTAAGAAAAACTCAGGAAATACTGTACCATTGAAATTTCAGAAACCACACCATGTTCTGACTGTGCCTAAATGATCATTCTCCAAGTTACTCAGTTTGCAAACACTGAAGGTAGAAAAATTTTTTACCAAAAAATGGAAGAGAAATTATTATTGATCATCTTATTGATATTGTCTTGGGTCTGGCTTTATTTTACTTAAAGCTTGAATTGAAGGGGCATTATGGGAAAAAAAAAGTCATTGTTCCCATTGTTAAAATAAAACCAAAGAAACCCCCAGAATTTCTTCTGTTAAGTGTTTACTATTCAAGCCTTGTTATAAACATGTCAAAATATCTGCACTGTGGGCTTATTTTTTAAAATGCTGTTTCTTGTGTAATATGACAGGTTCTGATTGTGTCTGTCAAAACCCTCCTTAATTCCATGGTGCAAAATACATAGATAAAGGCGGAAAATATAAAAGTAAGATGTCCAGTCCATTTGACATTTGATTTTACCAAATTTGAATTAATTGTTTCCTAAGAATAATGCATGGCTGCAGCCCACTGCAACTACCATTAGGTTGGGGTTTTTTTCAGCAGCCTCAAGATCTGTCATTTTTGGAGATACTTGTACTTAACTCTTCTTGAATTTCAATGGCATAGCACTTGTCATTATTTTTGGCTTTTTTGTAAATTCTGCGTAAACAAAGAAATCTATAAATACTAACTTACCTGTATAAGAACTCTTTAATGTTCCTTTGGAATTTGTTACCATATTTTAATTTAATATGCTGCCCCAAGGAGCATTCCCTTCCTGTAACAGGAACAAGGAAGCAGTACCAATAAGGGACAAACCTATAGAGAAGGCTTGACAGTTGGGTCTCTTACTCCTTCTTCAGCCAGAAACATGAGTGTTAGAGGTGAGGACTGATGCTGGAAGCACTACCAGCTGAGCAGTACACCACAATAGCATCAGCTACCTGCTATGCCAGCGGTGCTAGCAAATTCCTCAGCAGCAGCAGGATTAGCAGCCTACCTGAATTCAGCTTAGCCTGGACTGGGTCATGGAGTCTCTGTGTGACAGATGAGAGGAAATAATGGCACAGAGAATCTTGAGATGAGGGATATGTTAATAGCTTTCTGAAATATGTTTGGATGCACAGGATATTAATATTTTCATGTTTAAGTAGTAGTTGACAATATATTTTTAAGTGTTACTTGTTTGACAAGGTAGGGGAAAAGCTATATTTCTTCATTTTTTCCATTATTAGGATAAGTAGATTCTGTTTGAATATGTGAAATTGTAGGTTTTCTAAAAGTGTCACTTGACTGTATTCTGGACAAGGAAGCCATGCCATAATGCTTAGCACCATACCTATTGCCACTGTCCAGTCATCTGTGAGCCAAACATTAAACCCTATGAAGAAAATATTCTTCTAGGCAATTATAGTTATTTTGTCTTGACAACATAAGGTGTTTTCTTGTTTGATTTTGGGGTTTTTTTAAATAATTGAAGCAATCTAAATTAGCTAAAAAGTTGTTTTATATAGGAAATTATTTCTTGCCTTCCATACTTCAAAATATTTATGGAATACTACTCTGCATTTGGCACACAAATATGCATCCAGATAAGGTTCAAACTTGGAAAGTGGAACAGTTTGGTAGAGCCAATATGACTGAAATTCAAAGAACAGAATGAAAACCTGTTTGCAATTTTAAGTAGTTGTTCACTGTTGGCAAAGATGAACCCAAATACTTGCTGTGTTTGAAAAATATGAGATCAAATGATGCCACAATCTTACCACCCTTTTTTTCCATTTTCAGTGTGTGAACAGAAAGTGGTAGGTCCTCTGTGTTTATTGCTGCTAAACCAGTAAGCATTTGCCATTAGTAATGATCAGTATGTGTTTGCACATGTATACTTGCCTGGTGTAAACATATGCCCAGTAGCTACGTACTTTTCTAGACAAGTTATTCAACAAGGTTACACAATTTGTGCAAAATGATTTGCCAGGATTCTATACGCATTGATATAGCAATCCAGGAGATAGTAGCGACCAGTTACTGCCCTTTGGTTAGGCTGCATGGAAGATTCATGTATATAAAATAGTGTATTAAAGTAAACTTACAAAAGCAAAGAGCAATCATTGCAAATGTAATTTTTTCTTCCTCTTTGGGATTCTAATTTTAAAAGCATTAAGGAAGACAGCTGCTCATGCTGTGATATGCGCTAAACAGCCTGAAGGATGGAAAAAAATATATTTGTAGCTCATAATAACTATTGACCTTTCTGATATACAATGTTCTCTGTGTTAGCTATTCTGTTCTATCAACAGTGAAGATTGAACATGACTTTTTAATAGAAAACATGGGGTTTCAAGCTGCTTTCACAAAGGTGTTTATGTATTGTTATTTTGTATTGTAGTACAAAGACTAAGTCCTGATGCCCTTTGTCTGACATCATGCTTGTCATAAAAAAGCCCCACTGTTACTGACTGTTTCATATGAGGAATTGGCTCATAACCACTTTATAGTCATGATAAAAGTATTGCTTCACTAGATTCACAACACAGGTATTGAAAATAGAATCCCCCAAATATCCCAAAAGCACAAAAGGTATTTTCTGAAGAAATAGATTCCTCAAGTGTCTATATTTTCATGGTATTCCACTAAGATTTAAAATACTCACTTTTTGCATTTCTACTGTTTGTTCCTTGGCGTAGTCAGGCTGCTGCATAATGGCTTTTGCTGGATGTCATGTGCTCTCAAAGACCATCTTTATGATACTCTGGTTTTTTCTCTTGAACTTTCCTACTGCTTATTTGCTGAGTACAGACACATCCACTAGTAGCAGCTTGACTGTGGCACTTGTGCATGTTTCCCCGGAGTGGGATCATCCAAACATCGACTTTGCAGCATGATGTAACTCAGCTGCTCTTCTTTCCCTCAGGGAAAAGCTTCACCAAAAGGCACCTCCCATTTGGCATATGAAAATCTGAAAAGCAACCTCTTTATTGTGCTTTTTAAGCCCAAGCAGGCTGGCAATGTTAAGCAACATCAGAAGGGACTTTTTAATATTTGTTGGAGGTTTTTTATGCCATGTGCTGGGAAGGAACTTTAGTGGGCCATTATTGGCAGCTCTAAACCACAGTTATTTTCACAGCTATGCTCTGTAGTGTCAGTTAGTGATTCACAAGTTCCTAAGCAAGAGCAGAAAACTAGGAAGACAGAAAAAATACCCTCAGTTGATCCTTCTAGGGCATGAAAGAGAGGGAACAACATCAGCATTTAATGGCAGTTTTGTGCTGAAACAAAATGCTCAAAATTGTTTATAAGAAGTTGCTCAATAAGGATAACAATCATTTAAGCTGTGGAAACCAGCCACATCTCAAAGGAGATGAAACACCTGGTCCTGTATTCCTCACAGACCCATAAAGCCCTTGGGTAATTCAGTGAAGTTTTTATCCTCAAAACTGGTCAGTGTCCTTTCTTTTTCCTTTGCTGTTTCCTCATTTCCCAGTTTCTTTCCTTAACACAGGATAGATGTACTATTGTTTATGATCCTGTACTTTCCTAATATCAGGACTTCTCCTAGCCATTGGATGTGTCCTGTTTCAAACTTTACTAGAATTACTGCAAAGTAAGTAAACAGTAAGGAAGTGATACCACTGTGCTAATTTTCTTTGGGACTTTCACTGAACCTTGAAAATTTATGAGTGTTGCTGATCTCACATGAAACCAAGTCGACAGGTTGGGTCAGATTATTTATTCCATTGCTTAAAGTAAATTAACTTTAAATGTAAAAATGTAAAAGGAAGTTTGAGCTTCATATGCAGTATGGTTTATGTACCACTCACTCACTAGACCAGAACAGCTCTTCAAGAGTTGTTCTGGTCTGTTGGATAACTATGGATACATTTGTGAGTGTTTAGATAATGGATTGAACTCCAGTAGACTGTAACGTTTCCAAAGGCTTTTCAGAGTTAAAGTTTCCTGCCATGATTAGTTCTGTTAATAACAAATCTTTATGATGTTGTTTTCAAACAGACAAAAAAGGTCTGTGTATTTCATAGATCACTGACCTACCAAAATTAGTTGTAAAATCTGTCTTTCAACATTATAAGGTAATAGAAATCTTATTCATAGCTTCATCCTGGCAATACTTTATTTATAGCTCTATCCTGGCTCTTAACTCATTCTTTATTCTACCATATATATAAAGAGTTCTGTGGGATAAAGTTAATATGGGAAGTAAATAACATATGTTGGGAAATAATAGCCTGCTAAGACATATTGCTAGAATAGAAGAAGAAGTAATAGAAGGAGATGCAGAAGAAGAGAAGCTTTGAGAGGCATTAAATAAAGTAATACTTGACCCTATCCTCAGCTGTATCAAAAGCAGCACAGCCAGCAGGTTCAGAGAGGTGATTCTGCCTCTCCACTCTTATGAGACCCCACCTGGGCGCCTGTGTCCAGCTTTGGGGTCCTCAACACAGGAAGGACGTTGACCTGTTGGAGCAAGTCCAGAGGAGGGCCACCAAGATGATTAGAAGGATAGAACATCCCTCATACTAGGAAAGGCTAGGAGAATTCGATTGTTCGGCCTGAAGAAGGGAAGGCTCCAGGGAGAACTTATAGCAGCCCTCCAATATCTAAAGGGGCTATAAGAAAGCTGGAGAGGGACTTTTTACAAGGGCGTGTAGTGATAGGATAAGGGGAAATGGCCATGAAATGAATGAGAGTTGTTTTAGATTAGATATGAGGAAAAAATTCTTTACTAAGAGAATGGGGAGACACTGTAAGTGGTTCACCCAAGAGGTTGTGGATACCCCATCCCTGGGAAGTGTTCTAGGCTGGGTTGAATGGGGCTGGGAGCAACCTGGTCTAGTGAAAGGTGTCACTGTCCATGGCAGGGAGGTTGGAAGTAGATGACCTTTAAGGTCCCTTCCAACCCAACCCGTTATATGATTCTGTGATTCTATGATTCTTTGTCCAATAAAGAGTACTTCAGATTACTTTGATTCTGCAAGGATAATGGGACATTCAAAAATTTCACTGTATAATACTAGGGAATGCCCGTCAATGAATTTTTTCTTTAGTTTCTCCTACATAAGTACAGCGAGTACATGGGCATAGTCTGAATTAAAAAGCAAATGGGGTAATACTGCAGGATAACTTTTCAAAGCATGGCTTGTTTCTCTGCAGATCCAGCCATTTGTGTGCCCAAATTATAGTATGCATGTATTACTGTTTGCACTTGTTAGATCTGCAAACTAAACTTTAATGATATAGACTAGTATAGTTTGGACATTAAAATTTTGTTGTTTGTATGTGTATGATAGTTGTGTGAAACTGTAACTTATTTTGCCAGTAACCACATGTACAATTTTGCTACCCATTGGTCAAACAGCATTAAGTTCCTTTAGAGAACTCTAGATTACTTTTGCCTGTAATTAATGTTAAGTCCAGCGTGTTTGTAATGTTAAATCTGGCTTGGGGTGTTTTGGGGAAGAGCACAAGCACATTTCAAAGGTTGGTGTGACCATAAATACCAGATGGAATGTAGGCAATGTGTAACTAAAGTCCTAAACAACAGGCCATAAAGGATGCTAGAAATTATAAAACAATAAACAGAAACAATCATTACAGGCTTTTCAGGGGGATAAGCAGGACAGAAGAGATGAGGGGCTAGCACTATATGTAAAAGAAGGGTTAGAATGTATGGAGCTCACAGTTGGCAACGGCACAGTTGAGAGCCTCTGGGTGAGAATAAAGGGGCAAACAAATAATGTGGATGTGATCGTGGGAGTCTGCTATAGACCTCACAATGATGCCGACAAATTATTCTTTGAGAAACTTCCAAGGGCTTCTTCAACCTAGAGAAGAGGAGACTGAGTGGAGACCTCATTGCAGTCTAGAACTTCCTCATGAGGGAAAAGGACGGGCAGACACCGGTCTCTTCTCTATGGACACCATTGACAGGACCTGAGGGAATGGCCTGAAGTTGTGTCAGGGGAGGTTTAGGTTAGATATTAGAAAAAGGTCTTCACCCAGAGGGTGGTTGGGCAGTGGAACAGGCTCCCCAGAGAAGTGGTCACAGCACCAAGAAGCATTTGGATTATGATCTCAGGCACATGATGTGACTCTTGGGTATAGTCCTGTGCATGGCTAAGGATTGGACTCAATGATCCTTGTGGATCCTTTCCAACTCACCATATTCTGTGATTTTGTGATTCTGTTAACTTGATCCAAGTCTTTCCACAGTATTCCTACTTACTTAATTGGGACCAAGCTCTAATGGCTTAAGTTTCCCACACATAGGGAACCCATGCTACTGGAGACACATCTGGCATCTATCAGCTGCTCCAAAAGACATGGACTTCTGGAGGTCCTGTGTGAAACTGCCATTCCTGTACACATCTCAGATACAGGAACGCTGTTGACCTATGTGTGGGCAACTGAATTCAGTCTTCGGTCACTTAGAATTCATCCCTTAAATGAACTCTTCTTCTTAATGTATTTCTAATAGTTTGTTCCATTAAATTTTATATAGTTAAGCACTAGTTTTTTCACTACTTCCTTAGGAGGCAATTTTCAACAAATAAAAAGTTGAGATTAATTCTGCAAATTAAAAATATTAACTACATTATATTGTGGCCAAACAGTTCAAATCAACAGATTCCATGTATGTAAATACATACATGGCCTTTTTAAAAAATTATTAAGAAATTAAATAAATATACATATAAGGCTTCATTGTCAAATTTTTTGTAAAAAATTAAGGATTTTATGTAAAACAACCTAACTGTAACTGAACTGACAGGCCATATCATCACTTGTTGGATCTGGAAAATTTTGAGAGATAAGAGCAGGGGCAGGGAAACAAACAAACAGAAACATTACAAGACCTAGTTTTCAACAGAATTCTGATGGGTTTTAAAGGTTTTATGCCTTTGAGGCATAATAGGCTTATAGGTCATGAAAACTGAATTGTCTTCATCTTGGAGGTAGGATGACAAAAAAGAACAGTTTATTATCTTGTCCAAAAACATTACCTAGAAATAAATTCTTTAGAGGAAGTCATCCTTCTTTCTATTTCTTCTACTGAGTCTCAGATGCCCTGAGTCTTCCCCTTTTGAGTGAGGCCTTGGCCAGAACCCAGCATTATTGCCCCTGAGTAAAGGAAAGAACAGAACTAAGTCACCAAAAGCCTGGGGGCCAATTCTTAACTTCATCTTTTCAGAAAATAGAAAAATAGAAATTCTAAGAGTTTTACCAAGTTACCTGCAAGTACCATGAATTTCAGATCCAAATCTGGTGTTTCAGGAATTCGAGTTCCTGTTTATAACTGGTACAGCTTCTAGCAAAAATATTATTCCACAGCTCCTTGGAAGAATGAATGAGCCTCTGCCACACACAATGTTAAATAAACAGTTCAGATAGCCCTCGATTTTGCAAGCTGCTGAGCACATCAACAGGACCAAGAAAGCACTTATAGAATTTGCTAGCTCTGTGCTCATCAGTTGGTCTACAGGCAGGCTCCCAGCATCTGTAAATAGGCCTAAGTGGTTCATCCAAATAGTCCAAGGATATTCAATAGTTTCCTAGACCAAGTTTTATCTTCTGGTAATTGCCCAGAATTCTGCAATCAGCCTGAACCCACTCCACTTAAAAACATGCATTTGCACAAGTGCTAATAGTAACTTACACTTATTGGAAATAAATTGTCTAAACTTGAAGCTTTTGAATTGTATTTACTGGGCTAATAGTTGTGAAAATCTATCTTATAGCTTATAAAATGATCAAATTTGATCTATCATCATGGCTAGGCTTCGCGAACAAAGATTTGGGAAGGACTCTACCCACGTTTCTTGCAAGCGCGTTGGTGGCTAAAAAGGCCAATACGAGAAAGGCATGTCCGGTTGCAAAAGGCACAGCAGAAAGACTCCTTAGATGGTATATTCTGCAAGGCTCGATCCTTTCTGCGTTGTCTTTTCTCCTCAAGGGTGATCCTGCGTGCTTTTTCAAAAGCATCAGCAGCGTTATAGATGGTGTGTCTCCAGGCCTCCCGATTGGAGGCCAGAGTAGACCAGTTATGGTGATCAACATGCCCGAGGCTGAGATGTTGTTTCAGGGAGTCCTTGTATCTTTTCTTCGGGGCTCCTCTCTTGCGGCAGCCAGTGGCAAGTTCACCATAAAGCAGGATCTTAGGGAGGCGGTGGTCCTTCATCCTGGAGATGTGCCCTGCCCAACGCAGCTGTGTTCTCAGCAACATGGCCTCAATAGTTGTGATTGCTGCCTGTTCAAGAACAGATGTATTGGTCACATAATCTGACCAGTGGATGTTTAGGATTGTACAGAGGCAGCGTTGATGGAAGCGTTCTAGGAGACGCAGGTGGTGGCGGTAGATTACCCATAATTCGGAACCATACAAGAGAGTAGACAGCACTATGGCTCTGTAAACACTGATCTTGGTACTTTTCTTCAAGTGTTTATTACGCCATACTCTTTTATGGAGTTTTCCAAAAGCACTATATGCCTTTGCTAACCTGTTGTCTTTAAATTTGATCTATAATATACTGAGAAAGAACGATCTTCGAAATAGTGCTTCTTTGAGTCATTTTTCTGATTGAAGACAGTTAAGTATTCAAGGTTAAATTTTCCTAGAAAGTCTTTTGGTGCCTGGTTACAGGCAACAAACTGCACAGAAGAAATAGAACCATTTATAAAGATGTATCTAGTCCAACAAAAATGATAGATTTACATTACCTAATAATTCATCTGAACATAATTATTCTCAGTTGCCTATGGACTTGGGGAAAATATGAGAAGAGGTTTGCAAGTGTAGAAGACTATGAAAAGAGAGCTCCTTTTTTCTTACTGTTTTGTATGTTCTTTTATTTTGTTTCTCTTTTAAGGGCTGGCTGTATAGTTCGTGTTTGAGAAGGTCTCTTAAAAGCTATATGGATACATGTTTTCAAGGAAGTGAAGTCAGGTGAAAACTTCCTGAAGCGATAGAAAATCGAGAAAATCCTGTATGTTAAACCATAAGGTTTCTTTCCATCAACCCCCTGAAATTCCTCGATGGTGTTTGGTTTTTCCTCTGCACCTTCTGGTCCTCCCAAAAATGAGAAGCCTATCTTTTATCTGTTTGGTATGCAAAAATACAGTTTTCTCCTCTCAATTATTCTTAATGTATGTCGGGGGGAAAACAAACAAACAAACAAACAAAAGAAACCAGAAGTTGCTTAACATTTATTCAGCCTACTGTGGCAGCTTTTTGTTATTCAAGACATAAATCAAATTTGGAACTTCTTTTTTTCCTGGGGGACAAATTGTTTATCTGAATTTGAATGTGCTTGTGAATCAGTCATTGGGATAGTACTTGTGCTATTGCTGTGTAAGAGCAATTATTTGCATTGTTTTACATTGTTTTGCTTTATAGCTTTAAGATAGTCAGACTTCACACAGATGCACAGTATCTCTGCAAATCACTGCAGGATTAGAGCCATGGACCTCGGTCCTCCAAACAGTTATTGACATGTTTATGTCTCATCAGAACACCAGAAGAACTCTTCCAACCTGGGAGGTTACACAGTGCATGACTGGTTTCTGTTCCCCAGGCAAAGCCCATTGAAGGATCAGAGCTACAAGGCTTGTTCACAAAGAAATACTTAGAAGATAACTAAATAATTTTGTGAATTGGGTACTAGTTCATACTCTCTTCCCATTTGGTTCTGTGGCTCTTAGTTAACCTTTTTTACATTTGTGACACTTTACTATGGGTGTAGTGAATTGCAGCTTTATGCCTTTTGAAATGGACAATGCATTCCTGGTGTCTAGAAATCTAGAAATCTCATACTGCATTATCAGCTTTGGGAATGAAAAAACAGGTTTGTTCCCTTAGTAGTTTCTGCTGAAGATATTAAAGACAGACAAGGACAAGTGCTTTCCAACAGAGTACACAGTTACCTGCTTTGTAAAGACAATCTAGACTTACTTTTTATACTTCTAAACCTGAGAGTGTAAAATATTTTCATTCACATGCAGTAAGCATTGACTTTTATCACATAATTAGCATTCTAAACTTACAATTTCAGAAGTTTATAACTCAACAGTAGGTTTAAATCCAGTAAATTCAGGCCAGAAACTCTATTTTTCAGTGCTAAAGACATCTTTAGTTTCTACAGTATCAAGCCAAGCAGACCTTGTTTATTTCAGGCTTCTTTAGAGGTCTTAGATTACAATTTTTTTAAAAAAATCAAAAATGAATTGCTAGAATTTCATTCTGATGTTCCTCATATTGCAAGCCTCCTTTGACATAATTGGAAAAAAAATTGAAAAGGCTGAGTGATAGACATTTAAAACCAACTCCTGCGAACAAATAATGGACCATATTCTATATATTCCTGTGCAAATCTCACTGACATCGATGGATGTGTTCTGTACACATCCTATTTTTAAAATCCTGCAGGCGTAATCACTGTTAGCATTGTTATAGTATCTACTGTGGGTGGGTGCAACTCTGAATGCAGATTTGTACTGTCAGCCATAATGTTTCTCTCCTGAGAGAAATTCAAAATGCTGTTCATAAGCTGTTCTGGACTTTTAGGTAACTAATCCCATCTCACACATACACTCTCAGGTACTTTTTGTTAAAGAAAATCAAACACTTCAGAATACATATTTATATGACAGGCACTTTTCCAGTCTGTTGGATAAATTAAATGCACTTTATAGCATACCCTTACAGAAATGCATATGTTTGTACATATTATAATAACAGCAAAATGATGTTGAGCTTTTGATATTCCATGAGCCCAAAAAAATGTCAATGCCAATACTGTACTGTATGTCAGATGTTTTCCTTTTTTCATAAAATTTTGTATGAAAGAGAAACTTCAATTGCAATTGCTTGGGAATGGCACATATGTATTACAGCCTGATCTTTTTTTGAGCATGAAATATTCTGTGTTTAACATTACTTCTGTGTGTTTTGGAAATTACCATTAGAACACAGGAGGATATATTGTACTTACTGCCTGTGCTAGAGCATAATGTGCTGGACTACAAAAACTAAACTTGTTAAGCTGATTTTAGCATTTCTTCACACAGCAGGAAGCACCCATGCTGTGGTTTCTTAATGTACTCTTTAACTACTACACTGTACTGTACAATAAAAATAATAATTAATCATGATCCTCATTTTACCAGTGCTGCTGCTATCCTGATGATTCTGGCTGCTGTTTCAGCAGCATACCCTGAAACACATATTTTTCCTTTCAGAGTTTTATTTCTTATATGATATTGCTGAACAGAGCTGAATTTTTTGAGGACAAGTTTGTTGCATGGATTGTGATGGCTTCACATTTGTTCAGGTCTCCAATGACCCGCACCAATAAATGTGAAAGAAACAAGAGCAGAATGGCATACTTTTCCATTTCCACCAGAATGAAAAAAAAATACTCTAAATTAAATCTAACCTTAAATGTATAATCTGTCCTTGGGAGCAAAAAAAAAAAAAAAGAAAAAGAAGGATATAGCATCTTCAGGCTCTTGGCATCCCTTACGAGAAAAAATTGGTTCTTAGGGTCTCTGATCTTGTGTTTTAGTAAAATAGGACTGCACGGCTGACTGACAGTTCTGATCTAAAGCATTTACGTTTAAGTTTTGATCTCTCTGCTTTTGATTAAAACTAATGAGCTCATTTAATTCAAAATGGGAATCTCTGATAAGAGAAATAAGGTTGATGTGATTGGATTAGAGGGGCAAATTAAACTCTTAGAGCAGAAGTTTGTGCTTATATAGTGTATTAAAAAGCTGTTGGCGTATTATGGTGTGTTAGATGATGAGAAAAATTTCATAGTAATTCATATTTAATCAGAAGAAATGAAAGTACTAAATATAACATGGCTCTGCTTTTCCCTCGAGTGATAAAGAGCTGTACATTTAAAATGACATCAAATTCACACTCTCTAAAACAAAAAAATCTTAAAAGAGACTAAAGCAAGGGGCACTGTTGTCAGTTATCACAGTAGAGCTGAAGTGTCACAAACACAAGACAACTTGACCACATTAAATCAAGGACAATTCAATATAATCCTTAGCTCACAAACCAATTTGTGTGTTTCTGTTCACTGCATAACAAATGCTTTTTAAATACTTGCACACTTTCTACTAGTGGTTTGTATGATTCTCCTAAACAATAGCAGAATAATTTCAAAATAATTTTTTATTCTGTGTTAATTCCTCACTGAAACTGAAAGTTTGTTTATCTCCAATAATGCTTGGTTATTGTAAGCTGCTCCAGAATTTTCAAATTAACAATATTTTGGGGAGATATTGTTTATCAGACCTAAAAAATAGCAATAATAAAGATTGTATAAAGAATATCTTGGTGTTTACTGGGGTTGTACATGCTATTTTATCATGTTTTATATAAACTAAGAGTATCTACTGTGTGGAGTGGTTGCATTTGAGAGAGTGAGAAGCATAGGTGAGAGCTATAGTTAGTTGCAAGCAAGAAATATCTCTTCAGATGGACTAAAATTATATTTCATTAATGACTAAATAATCACCAATAATTGATTATTATTATTATGACAATTACAATAATATGTGTCATTTACTGGACAATTTTTGCCTTCAGGCTGTTTAGTGCTTTACTGATAATAAAGTCCCTAACTTCACCTCAGTACTGGGGAAACCAAGGCACTCAAATCCGGTAGTGACCTACCCTATGTATCATTGCAGTCGAGGAGTAGAGATTAGGGAATAAAAGCTTGCAGAATTTGCAGCCTATTTCAGGAGACAGAATTGCTACCTCAGTGAGACTTTGCCTTTCACAAAATACTGAAGAACACTTTTTTAAAACAATGTCATACCTTAACAAAATAACTCCAGTCATAATAAAATCGTGCAAGAAAGAGTTAATGAGGCAAATCTCTGTTAAAAATTCCATGGGAAAAATAACTTGAAACTGAGGCTTACTGAGTATACGTATATTTTTCAAAATTTTTTTTGTTAAATAAACATTTTCTAAATGAGGTAGATTGATTACAACACTCTTAGCATCCATCAGTCATTTATTTTTAGTGAGTTCAAGGATCGCACCTGAAAAAATATCTTAGAGGGGATGTATAAAATCTAAATTATGTGTGTATGTATTTTTTCTATTTCCTAGTGGAATCTACAAGCCCCAGTTTACTAACCACTGACAACACTCTAGAGCGCTCTTTTTTCATCCGAATGAAATCTACACTGACCAAGCGAGGAGTGCACATCAAATCATCAGGTTACAAGGTAAGGCCTGCACTGTAGCATGAAATATTGACATCTTAAAATTGTGTTCATTCATGTTGCAGGAACACTTTAATAGACAGAGAAAGGAGCTATTTCATATTTGCATATGTCTCATTGCTTTTGTTAAAGAATCATTAGTACAATATTTCCAGCCTGAGGTTTGACGTTGGTGCTACAGCTCCATTAAATTGATGGTTATTATGATAAACATTGATGATAACAGCATTAGAGCCTTCAAAAGAGCAACACTTCTAAAGTAAAGATATCTTTTACCAAAGAAGGTGAGTCAGATTAACATTACTTTTCCCATAGTGGAAAATTACTGCTCATTTCATCTTTGGATTACGTTTTTCCTAGAGAAGGTAAGATTTTTCCATGCAGACAGTATGCTAGAGCTATTTCATTTTGCTGCCATTCCAGCTCAAGGAAACAGCAAGCCACAATGAGTACTTTTCCACCATTTTTCTTTCATTGTCTGTCTGAGGGCATCTGCTGCCGGGGATCATATTTGCTAGATTTGAGACTCTTTTAAGATATGAAATTCTCTTGTTCCTTATCAGCGGTAATCTCATTTTTCTTCAGTCATATATTGCTCATAGCGCCTGTAGCTATCAGTGGCTTTGCAGTACACTAAAACTAGAAGGAAGAGCACATTTTTAACATTGTCAACTTGTGGAATGAAATATGTCATCCATTAAGTTTTATACAAGATAAAAGGGTGGTGCGAGGAAGTAAGTCTGAGAATGTGTGTTTATTTAAAGAAATTGTTTGTCAATATTCACTTAAAAACTTTCACAAGCATTTTGTGGGGGTTTTTTCAGTTTTCAGAGGAAGACTTAGAGGAGCTTTAAAGTAAAATTCCCCAACTAACTTTTCCCAAAAAATTCTCATCATCATACCTGAGCAGTAAAAATCTGCTAGAAAGTCTTTTTTGCAAGCAAATGATTGGTAGTCTTTCAGTTGGATGTTTTCTGGGTCAAGATAGTTAAAGTAGTTGCTAGTAAAAGTTTTAAGTCCAAACCAGTGGTTTCTTAAGGCACCACAAGTTTTGATCCGTACCCTGCTTAGTTGTCAACACCTGAAAGAATGCACTGAGTACTTGTTCGTGCTGACCAGTTTACAATTTTTGGGAGGTGTCAGGACCAGGAAGTGTACTGACAGTCTAAGGAGGCAGAAGGCGAATGAATGAATGGGCAGTTCATGGAATCACAGAATGGTTGGGGTTGGAAGGGCCTTAAAAATCCTTTAGTTCCAACCTTACTGGCATGAGCAGGGACACCTTTCACTAGACGAGGTTGCTCAAAGCCCCGTCCAACCTGCCTCTGAAAAATTCCAGGGATAGGTCTTCCACCACTTCTCTGGACAACCTGTTCCAGTGTCTCACCTCTCTCACAATAAAGATTTTCTTCCTCATAACTAATCTAAACCTACCATCTTCCAGTTTAAAGCCATTCCCCTTGTCAATCACTACATACACTTGTAAAAAGTCCCTCTTCAGCTCTCCTGTAGGCCCCTTTAGGTACTGGAAGGCTGCTGTAAGTTAACCCTGAAGCCTTCTCTTCTCCAGGTTGAATCCCAGTTCTCTCAGCCTGTCCTCATAGGAAAGGTATTCCATCCCCCTAAACATCTTCATGGCCCTCCTCTGGTCCTGTGTTGTGGGCCCCAGAGCTGGACACAGTACTCCAGGTGGGGTCTCACCAGAATGGAGTAGAGGGGAAGAATCACCTCCCTTGACCTGGCCATGCTGCTTATGATGCAGCCCAGGATATAGTCAGCTTTCTGGGCTGCAAGCACACATTACCAGGTCATGTCTAGCCTCTCTCATGTCCAGCATCCCAAAGTCCTTCTCCTCAGGGTTGCTCGCAATCCGTTCTCTGCCCAGCCTGTAGTTGTGCTTGGGATTGCCCCAACCCAGGGACCTTGCACTTGTCCTTGTTGAACTTTCTGAGGTCTGCACAGGCCCATCTCTCAAGTCTGTCAGGTGTCTCCCTTCCCCCCAGCATGTGAACAGCATCACACTCTTCTTCAGGTCATTGGAGTTATACTAATTCTCGTGATGGCATGGTCTGCCCAAGCTAGGCCAAAGTTAGATTGATAGAGAACTTGCTTTGTTGGATATTTTTGATGCAACAGTAATGGGTAAACATAGTGAATTTGTGGATTTTGTAGTGTGACATTTTTTGCCACATGTAGGTGAGAACAAAAGGAATATGTGAGTAACTCTGTCATTCTCGCTCGGACTCCTGACAATCTGATGTTCATCCAGAATCAGAATAGGACATATCTAGAATATGTTGACTTCACAAGGCTGGGTTTTTACTCATTACAATACAGTTTTTGAAATTCACAGTAGACCCTTTACTCAAAAGACACAGTAATGTCTATCATATAAACATAATTTAATTTCTCTTAGAACTGCTGATGCCTCATGGAAACACTTAAAACCATAACTGAGATGTCACGAGTAGAGCAAAATGAGTTTTGAAAGATCAGATATCATTTTTTATCAAGTTTTTCCTGGACACAATGAATGGATAAAAAGAAAAACTATGATAGTCAACAAAACTGTCTGTAAATAAAACATTTGAGTTTTTCCAATCTTTTTCATGAGACAAGTCAGCTTGAGTGAAATTGCATAAACAGTATAGAAACCCTAGGCAGGTGTAAAAATAGATATGTAGTTCCTCTGCTTTTTAATGGTTTTAAGGAATTTGTAACTGACGGTGTTTGGCTGAATTTAGCTGTGTCCAGCCATATGAATTGTACTTTGACGGTTTTTCAAAAGCATGGTTATTGGCACTCTGTGTTCCATGGAAGGATCATTATCTACAAGCAAGCCCCAGAAAAACAGTGCATTCATTTTAGAAGAGTTGGATCAAGTGAATATCCTTTTAACCGAGTGTTAAGAACTGCTTTGTTTAAACATCATTCTCAGTGTATCAGACAAGCATAATAAAACTCAACTGCTATAGTGAATGTCACTCACACTGTTATGAACATTTCCAATTTAGTCATTGATTTCTAAAAGACCAGTGCTAGAACAAACTTAAACTTTCTTGAATTTATTAAGGAATGTATTTTATCAAAATTAAAAAAGAGCCTTATGGATGTACATCTACAAGAAATCATAGAAGAGAAGAATAGTTGCATAATCTTGATGAAGATCGTAGGAAAAGCTGGCTGGGATCATGTGCAGCAAAGTTCCTGCAGGAAATCCTTGTGAAGCAGGCTGACTCAGGAGCCACTCTCTCACCCCTTCAGAATACAACAGAGCACTGAATTTTCCATCTGCAAAAAACAAGGGCTCTTGGCTAACGCCTTCCTTTGAGCTCTTGTGTCATTGTGGGTGGGTAACGCTCCTGAATCAGCATACAACCATTCACTGGGAGCAGTGCTAGGAACTCTGTATGCTATGAGTCAAATTTTAGCTCTGTCAGAGATATTGAGCTCCCTGTGGATTCAGTCCTCCAGGAGTAACAAAATTTTTCATCTTTGTAAAGTAATCGTGTCTTGATCCAAACTTTTACTGACCTTAGAACTGCATTACCATTTTTTGTTGCTTTAAGGACTGCTGGTGAATGTCTTCTGTAGACAGCAAATGAATGAGGTGGTTCACAATGTGCTTAGCCAATTTTCAGAATGAGTGATCCCTGCCTTAGGAAAATCACATAAAAGTGAAAACACTGAGAGAATGAAATTGATTAATCATTCAGGTTAATCTAGTCAAGACTAATTTTCTATCAAAAGAAATATTGGAACAAAAATCAGACCAATAAACTTACATAGGTATATATCAGAGACCCTATTCTAGACCATGAGATGAACCCTGTTTATAGTCCCTTCCTGGACTGATATAAATAGTTCTGAATTATATGTAAAGACGAAGGTAATGGCTTTTTTTTTCCGTGAATTATGTTACCTTAAAAGTCTAAGTGAAAAAGTGTTTACATGATTAATCCTCCCTCTCTCTTTCCCTTTCATTGTTCCCTAGCACTCTCCTTGAATTAGAATTTCCCATTCTTAATATTCTTAGGCTCAGAGGCTTGTAGGAAAAGAATTTTTATATAAAGCACTAGAGAGTTATTTCAGTTTGTAAATTTAAAATCTTTAAAAACAGTCAAATAAAATTTAGTCAGCTGATAAAACATAATGAAAACAAATAAGAAGAAAAAAATTATAATTACATTCATTGCAAAACTCAGAATGTATTACCATTACAGCTGTTGTCTAAGATATGTGCTGAAGAGACTTACTGCTTTTTCACTGCTGAAAATGTATCACATCTTCCTTTTTTTCAACTTTTTTTAATCAGGGAAAGACAGTTTTATATTTAATTTGGATTTTATCTCCATTTTATTTCCTTTTCCATTTGTTTTCCTCCATTTGAGGATCACAATTCTGTCCACTTAAGTTATCCCACCTTCAATTTTTCTATTGTCTGACTTACTCAGGCATATGTCAAAGCTAGTTTTAATTCAAAATTACTTTGTTCAGGTTCAGTGATACATTCCCTACTCCTCTGTAGTATCCTATCATTGTTTTGTCGTATTTACTTCCATGTCAGATTGTGCTAGGATTTTCTTTGTTCAAACTTTTAGGGCCAGATACTGGTCTCTTAAGCAAAGCATAACTAATGAGATCAAGTAGTAGTGAAAGCAATGAGCATCATCAGAGCCAGTAGTTGCCAGTGGTTTCCAGTTCATCAACTCATCAGATGTGTTAGTACGTATCCATATATACTCCTCTACTGTTTTATGGAGTAGACCTCTCATGATAAGCTATTACAGAAGTGGATAAGCAAACATGAGGAGGTTCCCTTGTACTTTTACTGTCACTGTGGCAATCTCTGAATTTGGGATAACGACCATCTGTTTTCTCTCCATCTCCCACAAAGCTGGCAATCAAACTTCTTGGAGACCTATCAGCAGAGTTAAGGACATCTTAAAAAACCTCCAGGCTGTCCCTTCCGGTGGACATACTGCATAACAATGAGTAAATTGCTATACATATATATAAAAAATTGGTTCAGCAAGTTTAGTTTAGAAATTTTGATATTTTATTGCATGTCTAATGTCTGTATTTCAGTAATGGAGGATGCAAGTTCAGTTAGCTATACCTCATATATCAGTTGCTGTATATAGAAATATTTTAAATAAAATTTTTAAAACTCCAGAAAAGTGTTTTCACAAATCAGTCTTTGTAGTCCACATGAATTGATCTTTTTGTCTTGTGCAATGGTATCTTTCTACCAACTTGTTTAAAATGAAACATTCTCTGAGACTGTACTCTCGGATTTCATATTTAAAATCATAACATTATAATTCTTTTAATGAAAATTTCTTTTTGAAATATTATGCCTGTCATGGTTCTATTATGAGTCTTTTTCATGCTATTCCTGCCTTTATTTACAATTTAAATTGATTTTTTTTAGAAGAACTTGAAGAGTTGGGCAAGATTCGTAAATCTCAGTTGTGTGCTAGAATGAAATGCAGTTTTTGGCAAAAATTAGATTCATTAATCCAAGAGGGCAAGAGATTCAAAAACCCTGTTAGACAGACAGAAGTATGCCATTGCACTCACCTTGTGATGCTGTTCTCTTGGTTCAATCCAAAATTGCAATTATTGTTTCTCATCCAAGTGAAAGATTCACCTGGAATTCAGAAACAAGATGTCCCTATTCCAAAACCACTTTAAGAACCCAATATATCATGGCAGAAAACCACCTTCCATTTCAGGGGAATGGGAAGGAGGAGGAAATAGAAGGCAGCTGTTTTTTTGCATAATAGTCTAATGATTAGTACATTTCTTGGATGTAGGCTATGTTAGAGTCAGATTTAATTCCCTCTTCTGCTTGAGGGAATTCACATATCCCACTTTCCAGCTTAGCCTAAATTTTTTTCTCCTCCTCTAATATTTTTTCCCCATGAATTTTTTTCTGTCAAGGATTTTGCTCTGTCCCAGAAAGGTGCCCTGACCTTTCTCTGTAGGAAGAAAGAAACCCACAGAATTTAGTGGTTTGTCACATGGCTACTGCCACACCTCCTTAATTGAGTGGAGAAGGAGTAAGAAACCAACATCAGGAAGCATTATGTGAAGAGTTTTCTAAATGTCAGCATATGCATTCCCCAGACTTTTCAGCACTGGGAAGACATAAAGGTAATTTGTCAGAGAGAAAGAACTGATCGAGAATTCACCCATGTAAATCGATGACCTTTTAGTCAAAAGGAAGTCTCTTAGCTAGTAAAGATGCAGCATTACTTATAAAAGAACAAAACACTAATGGGCCAATCTGAGTCTTATGAAGTATCTACTTGTAGATATGAAGATATGGTTCAAGAAATAATGGTCTGCAACAGGATTAAGAAGACTAGAATTCATTTTATGCCTTGCTGTAGAACTGTGAGATTCTATTAGGAGAGCTATCTGGAAAAACTTGGTTCACATTCAGCATCTAAATACATCAACCAATTTTTTAAAAGTGTTCAATAACTACTAACTCCACCTTCTCAAATACATTTTCAAGGCTGAGCATCTTTAAAATGGGATTTATAGCACTATTCTACCATCTGGAGACATGAATATGTTAGGCATTCACTATTGCAGTAGCACTAATGAAATTAATATATATTAAATAGTATTATATAAAAGGCCTTTTTAATAGCAGTCTTCTTTAAAAGAAAGATTCAAGCTTTGATCATTCCTCATGATGACTGCAGCTGTAGAATTCCTGACACCTGTATCAGGATGTGCTTCTCTTCAAATATTGTCTTAAATGTTTATATGGCCTCGGAGTTGTGGTTTTGTTCCAAACTGGGTAAACAGAAAATCAAAAACTGGATTCTGGAAGAAAAAAAACAAAAAAAACCCAAACAAAAAAAACCAACCAACCAACCAACCAAAAAAAAAAAAAATTCAGTGAAGACAGATTACCTTCTGGGAAATTGTTTATTTTCATAAATTCTGTTATCAAAGTATAAAACATATAAAAAGATAATATTAACACCAAATTAGCAGCAATTGCCTTTGATTCTGTTTTTTTCAGAAGTATAATTCTGAAGCATCCTTTCTTAAAAGTCAGTGGATATAACAGCGAGAGAAAACTGTGATAAGGATTTACTCTGATATATAATAAAATATTGAAAATGGACAGAGATGAATTCCAAACCAATTCTGGTATTCTTTCAAGGACCAAGTGTTATTGAACGTAGAGATATAAAATGTTTGATACACTTTCATAAGTAGCACTAATTGTCTAGACATGTGAACTAATAGTGCAGTCTGAGACCCACTGTGGTGTCAATAGACAGATATCTGTGAGTAGGAAGAGAACAACGAGATCTCACCAGAGAGGGAACCAGAAAATACCTCTTATTACACATTGGGAGAAAGATATCATACTCCAAGGTAGGAATACCTATTGAAAAAGAGACGTCTTCAGTCCACACTGCTTTCTTAAGTTATCCACCAATGTTGTATGCCACTGCATACTTATAAATAGAGACTTTTTTTCAATTTGATTAATATTTTTTTCACATTCACCATAGGTGTCTCCACCCTAAAGACCTCCAAGCTTTACTAACTACTGTGAAGCAATAGATGTAATAAGAAATGTAAAATTGGTAGGAAATCATTATTTACTGTAGGTTGTTATATTTGATCAAAGTGTGATTAGAAAATCAAAATGCTCCATTCACTCATGCAGATAGTACCACTTTGCATCTGCTATTCACTTTCTACATGAATAGGTGGTTGCAAACGGTTCAGACTCGTCATTTTCTCAAAAGCCAAATTTATTAATATAATTTGCTGTCATATGAAGCAATGTTCCTCTATACTCACTCATTTGACAAAATGGGAAACAAAAGGCACAGAGCATTTCAGTGTCCATCACCAGTATGGTTGAAGTCAATAGTTGAATTGGAACCATTATACAGGGCTTTCATTCCCTGACTTTACCTGGTGTAATGACTTCTGGATAGTGATCTGGACATTGATTTGCTGTTTTACCTTCTAGAACACAAAATTGATCATGAGTGTTTCAGGCCATGCTTCCAAGAAAGAGTTACTATAGTGTAAGTGTCCTCTTTCTCTACTCTCCAAAAGGCATATTCACTACTATATAACTAAGTAAGCCATTGTGCTTATATTTCTGAATGTTTAAGTATGCCTCTTTATTTGTTTGAGGAATGGTGTATGGTTGAACCCATCTGCTTTACCCTATGGAGAAGGCAGAATATAGATGTATAGTGGAAAGAGTTTCAGTTTCTCCTTTTTACAGCATCATTAGGAAACCGTCATTCTAATAATAATAATTCCCATCTGACATCATGGAGGTAAAAAGAAATCACTGCTGACATCAAAAATGAGGTGATATTTCAGTAGTATTATTTCACTGAAGATAAAATGGAAGTCTTTATTACTCCCAATGCTTTTAAAGAAAGCTGAGCAAGGCTTATACTGACCCTGGAGCTTATATACCTTAATGCATCTATAACCAGTATGAAATAAGAAATTTTAGTTGTTACTGATATATTTTTTGGCTGTCCCTCCTTAGAATCAAGAATTTTGTGCCTGCTTAAAGGAAAATAATCGCTATCTGAAAACAAAGTTGGAAGAACACAATTATTTTAATTTTCTCCATTAGTTGAAATTCATACAAAATACCCCAAACAAATGCAAACACTAAGTGTTTTACAAGAAATAGTAATTTTCTTATAAACTTCATATTGGAGTCTTTACTGCAAATTCATACAGATTGCATAAAGAGGTCTGAGCTCTGAAGAGGTTACCCTGAGGAGGGTTACAAGTTTTATTTCACTTTTTATGGATAAGTATTTTATTCTCTCTGAACTTCTTGTGTTCATTGCTGTGTGAATTGCTTGTTGTTGAAAGGACACAGCCAAGGTCTATTTCATCAGTGGTAAACAATATGTTTTCCACTTTTGTTTCTGATAATACATTAGAACCTCCCATTCTCCTTTCCTTTCTACAGACATATTCAGTTATAATTCCATTCTTTGTATGTTTTCCATCCTAAACCAAACAATATAGCACATCAGTGATTCTATCCAAATATACATTGAAAAGAGTGTATCTTTCTAATACTTGACAATATTTCCTCAGTTTGAAATATATTCTTGGTCTACTGATGGTTGGTTGGTTGTTTGGTTGGTTTTAGGGGACATAAAAAGAGTAATATAGACTGCATACAATTAGAGCAACAGGATGCAAGTCTGGTGCCTTTAAAATTGACAGTATTGTTCCCATTAAAAGAAAGTTCAAGAAATATGTATTCTTCCCATGGCTTCATTTGACAGAGCTGATCACATACTTGCAAGTAGTGCCTCCTCTGTATAGCAAGAAAAACCTGATCTAAATGTTTCATAGTCTTTTCACAATCAAACTTAAGGAATTCTTGCAATTAAATATGTGGTGGGACCATCATGTTATTTTGTTCCAGGCAAATATGTTGATAACAGAGCAGTCACAGCTTATCTGCTATTGAGTTACTGCTTCTCAGTTATTCTCAGAAAAAGTTCTGAATTCTTAGAGGTGTGCAAATATTTAATGGTTATGAGCCTTTAAAAAATAAAAATTAATAGTTACCACTTACAGTGAAATATTTAAATCTGAAATGAACTCTGCTTTTTCAATGTAAACAGGTCTCATTCTATGCACAAATAGTTTGGACATTTTCCCCAAGAATTTGTGCGTGCATGACTTGAATGCTCAATTTTGTTTCATGTGAACTCAGTGGCCAGGTGGGCTTTTGACATATTTTGGAAGGTCCAGGCATGTTTCTTCTCTGAAGTATTAGATAATCATATTTCTTCTTAGAAATTGTTATCTTATTAGCTTTTTCATTAATTTTTCCTTGCTCAAGTGCTCAGAAATGTATATTTATTTCCTGACAAATCACCTGCTTTCAGTTTTTGTGATCGCATTGTTGTATTGTTACAAAGACTATGTTGGTTAAGTCAGTTCACCACTAGCACTGTGCTTAAGAGATAGCTAAAAGCAGAGCCCTGTTTCAATTAGCTCACAGGGCATCAATGGACACAGCCTGGATCTTCCACAGTCATATGCCCAGTGTTAGGAATGGGGCACTGGACACAGTTTTTCCCGAGGAAGCAAGAAGCTGATTCTCAATACACAAACATACATTATGGATTGTTTTCGATCACTTTATAGTCATATGGATTCATAAATTTTTATATGGTTGCAAGATACAGACTTTGATGGTACAAAACTCACAGAAGAGCTTTAGATCACTGGAGAAACCATAGATGAAGTTTATGTTGAAAATTTATCAGCACTCTTCCGTCAAGGAAAATTGTTTTTTAGTGCCTGCCTATTAGCAATCACATGCATATTATGAAATTGAGTTTTGGCGAGGACAAGCTGCCATCTGTCTTTTCTGTATTTTTTTCACAATGCATCATTCTAAAGTTAAAAGTTTCTGTGCTTCAAAATGATGTAAAATATGAGATGCCTACAATAGAGACACTTGGAAAGAAAAATGTACTAAGTAGAGATGTAAATCTTTATAGACTTTACAAACAGGCAACTACTGATGCTATACTTCATGTTTTAGCTTCAGGTGCCCTCCATGTTCCCCATGTGCCATAGTGCCCAACACATACTCTTATTCTAGATTTCAGGGTTGCTAAACTGATAACTAATTAATATATATCTTAAGGAGTGTGAAAATATTTCTTCCATAAACTCTTTCTAGTTCAGGTTTTTTGTGGGCGTTTTTTGTGTATATGTTGTGAAATGGAACTGCAAATGCCTGATGTGGAGAATGAAAAAGATGTGTTCAGTTTCTTTTCTGTGTTCTGATATGCTAAGATTTTATCAAAAATATTGTTTTCCTGTAAAAATATGTGCCTCAGAGAATATCTGCTGTGTAGCTGTCAGGATTACACCTCTCAGAATATACCTGTGGTGATTCCGTTAAATTGATAAAAACAGAACACTTTGCTATGTAGAAGGATTGCTGAAAATATTCTGAGGTCCTTTCATGTGTAACAGCACTTATATGGCAGTACGTTTATTGTGCTATAAATTCCATCACTGATTTTGGCCATTTCAAATTGATTCTGCAGTAACTGTAAGTAATGAACCTTACAGACAGAGCCAAGGAAAAAAAACCAAGCCAATAAACTTGTGGCTGTAGGAATACAAATTGTAGAGTTCATTTAGCCTCAGTTTTTATCAGATCATGCAGCGAATACCCAACAAAGCCAGAAAAATATCTAACAAAATATACAGTGCCATAACCCTGGCTTCCTTTAAATTTAGCAGCTAAAGCAGACAGTCAATTATCCAAAGTACATGTTTGTACGAAATGTCCTGGGGATTTCACCTGAGATTTAAGGAAGGTGCTCAGCGTAAGTCAATGAAAGTGGAGAAATTATAATAGAAGTGACTTAAACAGGATAGTGAGCCAAATCCTGAGCTGTCTTACATGGTCTAAGCAAAACAAGGCACCACTGAATTTCATAGGAGTGCAGATTGATGTGCAGTGAGCTTATAATGACTCATCAGATCAAAGTGTACAAAAGTCTTCAAAATTTGCATATGTTTCTAGACAATTTCCCTTTCTTTACTGAAAAGTTCTACCAGGTTAACAAGAATGATGTGATATCTTTTTTCCAGGTACCTTTAACGATCCCATAGATTTTAGCAGAGAATTTCTGTGCTTGCTAAAGATTTCCATAGAAAGGTTTTAAAATCCATCAAAAAGATGTCGTTCTAAGGCTTTTCACATTAGTTTTCTATAGGAAACACACTGATCTTTATTTGTTAAATATTGTATACATTTCTCACAATCTTTTAGATCATTTAGAGTCTTATTTTACAAATAGACCATAGATCTAGTCCCACTAATTCAGTGGGCTGGGCATGAGATTAAAGTTTATATACATGTACATATGTGTTCTACCCTTTGTTGTTACACGAAGAGCTAACTTCAGATTTAACTCAAATGCAAAAAAGACTAGTTTTCTTCTATATAGCTTTCTTAGCAATGTTACAGGAGAGAGGAGAAAGGCCATGTTTTATCTTCTGTGCTAAAAAAAATTGTCTGGGTAGGGTTCCTACAAACCCTGCATCACAGTTTGCATGCTCATATATCTTACAGTCTTCATTGAGTGCTGAATTCATTCTGTATGTCTTCTTATACCTAACTGCATATATTTCTGAACCCCTGTATTGTCTGTAAGAGATATTAAATCCTCATTTTGAGATCAAAATGCTTGAGTCCACTCTAGCCTTTTACAGGAGACAAAGAAACTTGTTGTCTAAGGCATATTCCTTGCCACTCTCTGTAAAAAAGTCTATTTTGCCAATTTGTCCACTTTACATCAGCAGCCAGAGTGACACACAGAGCTAAAAAGATGCAGAAACTGAGGCTTTCAGTTAAACACCAAATATAGTGAAAGTCATAATAAAATAAGGAGGGTGGGGAATGCTATTTTTCCTTTCACCCTCTGCTGTGTTGTGTTGCAATGAGGAAGACAGTGAGTGAGTCTGAAGTCTTGTGGATAGCCCCTGGTAACTAAGAGCAAAGAAACCTTGCTCATTATCTCTACTCCCTTCCTGAATAAACATTTCAGCCATTGTAAATGAGCAGTGACATGAAAGGCAAATGAATGGCTCTCATTCTGGATGAGAAACACTTGACAGCTGAGCAAACTGTAGGTTGTTGTAAAGGTGCAGATCATGTGACCAGTGGATGATGGGGCAGGCATACCATTTATTTCCATATGACCTAAGATGCATCATACTTTTAAATGAGAGATTCCCAACCTTAGAGAGAGTAAGTCCTAGGTGTTCAAACTGAGTTTTGGTTAGAACTGAAGTGTGTGAAAGATAGAGCTGTTCTAATTTTTTTCTTATTATTTTATTGAATTACATAGAAAATCTTAATCATTCATAAGGAAAGGTTCAGTGCGGATTGACAGATGGCATGCAACACCCCAACTCTATTTCATTTATAAATATGATTGATGTGGAGGTAATTTCTCAGTAACCTGTTTTTCAAAAAAAAAAGTATTCTAAGTGGTGGGTTAGTAAAAGAAAATTAATCTCTGCATGTTAAACTTGCCAACTTTTGAATTAATTGCATGGGAATGACAATCAATTAATAAATGTTAAGCAAACAACAGAAAATCAGTGAATTAAAAATTACTAAATTGATTCCAATGCAGATAAAGCAAGAGGCTGCCATAATTCTTCAGTGTAGATTCAACAACACGAATCTTGTCTCATCAGTTTTTCCTCCCCATTTATCCACATCTAGCATTTAAAACAATGCCGTTTCATTATGATTTTTACAAATAAATTGCTATCTATAATCTAGCTTGCTAAATTAAGTGGATTATAGAAGGAAATCATAAATAGTAGTCCATTTGTAGCTGTCAAGGAGAAGGTCAGAGCTTTGCCAAGGCCATCCATCTGCAAGTGGAATAGAATCTTTTTCTTCAAAGAGAAATCATATCCTTATTTGGGTGGACTTAGCTAGTAAGGACAGTACACTTGGCTGCTCCTCTGGAAAGGCTTTCATGACATGCCATAGCATTCTCCTACAGCCAGAGTCTCTGTAAAGCCACTTTAGGACTTGGGGCTTGCAGTTTTAATGCCAGCTACTTTCTTTATCATGACCATATGAGATGTATTTAAAACTGTTCAAATATAACACTGAACACAGTCAGAGAACTACTGACATTATATCTTGGCAGACATACCAGAAGACCTTTACTTCCCTATGATCATTCCTTTTTGCTATCTGAATGTGGAGCCATTACTAGCTACCTGCAGAAGCTTTTCTAAAATTTACAGTTGTATTTTTCATAAAATTGGCTCACATACCTTGCTGTCTGTTTTCCCCTTTTAAACTGAAAATTTGTATTTTAGATTCATTTAAGTGTCATTGATAGGAAGAAAGTGAAAGCATATTAATAAATATGGAAATTAATCTTTTTTGCCTATCTCCACCTTTGCTTTCATCACAGTTGTGATGTTTTGAAGGAAAGCTCACACATTCTGTTGTGTGATCTTTCAGTAGACCTTGCATGCTTGTATACAGCCAGCAAAAATTGGGCCATGCTAGGGGAAAGCATACAATTATTAAAATAAAAAAAATGGCTGCTTTTTGCTGTAGGAGTATGTATACCATTAGCACAAGCAGAGGAACCTTAGTATTAATGACATTCAATAAATAGTTCTCAGCCTTTTTCATTGTGTGTCCTTGCTTTACTACAAGAAAATCTCAGACCTTTCTACCGATTTAGCCACAAAATTAGGAGGAGTGAATGCAATTTTCCTTGACTAGCTTCAGAATGAATTCTGGGATTGCAGAATTCCACCGCAGGTGGAGAGCTTTAGTAGAACATAAACATTCCTGTCTTAATCAAGGCTGAGTTGGGGAATCCATTTCTGTCTTTACAGACAACAGCATTAATATATTTTTTCTCCTTGTGTGGGAAAGATGCATTAATATCAGATACTTTGTTTTATCTAGTCCTTTCTCACTTATCAAGTCCTTGCACAGAATCACCTAAGGTAATTGTTGGATTGCTAAGAACTACATCAAAGAAAGCAGGAAGAAAAAAAAAACTAAAAACCTTTTATTTCTCCCTCCAAAGATAGAAATAAAGACCCTACATCTGAAGAATACTTATTATTGGTTGTCTTTAGTGCAATAAGGTTTGGTTACCCTGACACACAGGATTGAAGCTTACTTTTTTTAAACAACCTTTTCACCCTTTCTGTTGCAGAATGATGTAGCCATTTTCCACCACCCCCCAATATGCTGATAAACTGCGTTGGAACTGGTGCAACAGAAGTCATTTTTCAGGTTCAACTTTCACTGCTGGCAGGAGCACCAGAATTCTGGAATAGTGAGCTTCAAGAGAGTTTGCTCATGGGCAGGAATGACAATTCCTTTATTGGAACCCTGCACACTTCAATAGCCAAATGCTTTTAACTTTCTTTAAATAGTATTAAGGAAAAAATATCCTTAAGGCATTATTTTTAAAGGGAACTTCAAACATTCTGTGAGGGGAAAAAAATGCAACATATTTGAACACCGAGGGATTTGCAGTGACAAATCTGTTAAAGTGAACCTATCTTTTGAGTTTCAGGGTTAAATGAGTATTGGCCACAAATCAGGGATGCAGACTAACAAAAATTCTGAGACATTTCAGATTTCTGGCTTGACCAGCAGTAGCCAGAATGTATAATAGATCAAGGGTTGGACTTGATGATCCTTATGGATCCCTTCCAGCTCAGCGTATTCTGTGATTCTGTGATTTATAAATAAGTTAGTTATGTTAGCTAGGTTTTAAATAACTATGTTTCATTTATTCCTCTGAATTCAACATAGAAAATCCATTATAACATTTGCAAGAAGTGTAAGACAATCCCAGGTTCTTAATCTTTTTACTACATAGACTTAATTCTTCAATAATTCAATATTAAAAATTTTAGAGTTTATATTTAAAAGCATCTGTGAAGCAAACAGATATGCAAGGGTAAATCTCCTCATCTTGAATCCTTCTGCAAATGGTCTGGTCTGGAGGTCGTATCAAAGAGATTCTTTTTCCAGCTTAAACCTGTCTTTTCTAAATAGATCTCAACCTGATCTCATTTAATGCATTGATGTCTGGTTTCTTAGTCATTATATTTGCTGTATTACATATCAAAAGGACTCTTGAGAAATTCCCCTGAATTGATAATTCTAATTTCTTATGTATAGCTACTCTATATTCACTCTGAGGACAGCTGTATTGTATGCTAAACCACGAATTGTAAAAATTGATCCCTTTGTATGTAGGTTTGTATTAAATTGAGATACTCTATTTTTTTACTGTTTGTTGCCACACTTGGGTTCCTGGTGTCAGTTTGTATTTGGCTGTTTGAGCATATTAAAGTTTTGCTAGTGCTTATGATGTTCTTGCCAAGAGCACTCTTGCAGCAATCTGCACTAGAACAGCCTTTGTGCCAATTACTTCAAAAAGTATTCTGTTACAAACTCAATTTTTATGGCTACTTTTTCAGGTTGCAGTGTGTTGATTTCATTTAGTTTCTTCTTTTTCCATTTTTTAAATGTTGATTTTCTTCAAATGCCTCTAAGTTTTGGATTATGAAAAAACAATGCATTGTTGATAGATTGAGTTGTTAATAAGACATCTTATAAAGATTCAAAGGTGTTGAAATAAAACCTAATAACTTGAATGACTTACACTGCATATATTTAAAAGATACTATTTAATAGTGGAAAGTTTGGAGCTCTTATTGTAGGGTTGGATTATGTAAATGGAAACCTTTGCATTTGTATAAAGCAAAATAAATGAAAAATTATAATGTGCAATGACAGCACAATATTTCTTGAGTTTATTTTATAAAGCTGATTGCAGGAGTGTCAGGTCTACAACATCTTTTTAGAGAAAAGTAGCTTGCTAATGCAATGCAATTAATGAAAAATTCTAACACAGGAAAGGATGTGTTATCGTTAACATATTTTACAATACACATATGCTTTTGAAAGGTCTTGATCATGCAACTTTTACTACTGTGATGTATACCAATGCAAGACTTGACCTAAGAATTCTGACATGAGAACCATCATGGCAATAAAGATGGATATGTGTCCATGTACATTACAGCACAGGACAGTGTGCTATGATATACTAAACAATAACTGCTTATCTATTATCTCAAATAAAAAAAAGTAAATGCTGTTATGTAACACAATGAAAAATCAGCCATAAATTTAGGATCTAATAATGTTAATCTGCAGCATCTGTAAATGCTGATAGCAAATATATTTTTACTAATTATTCTTGACCAACCTCTGGTCTGCTGTTCATTTCCCAGGCTATTAAGATTTGATAACTCTTGACAAACATTTACACATTCTTGAAAATACCTCTTTTTTTATGGCAGCTTTAGGAATTGTTTATCATACAACAGTCTTCCATTACTCCCACAGAGTATTCTTAAGGTAACTCTAACCTAGACAATATAACATGGGCAATGTCAGGTTGTCTTGACTCTTTTGGAGAGTTAGAAAACTGTCCCCATTCCCTGCCCTTTAGTTTGTTATCTAGTCAGGGGTAAGTGGGAGATAAGAGGTTCTGCATCCTGAGGTTGTAGAGCTACCAGTTTTTTGCATGTGTGCTCAAAACTGTAAATTTAGTGCAGAAGAGCAGCTGTTCCCTGTGGTGTACTTGAATGAAAGTGACTGTGGCTATTGTGCTTGCTACTGATCTCAACATTCCTCATGTACAATCAATAATACTCAGGTCACTTTAGGGATAGAGCAACTACTATGAACTGAGCCTGCCACGCTGGGGTGTTTCTTGTGTGATGCTTGTCTTTAAGTGCCAATGAGTTTGAGGTCTCATAAGGATACTTTTTTAAACCCCTTAGGATTAGCCTAAATTCTGCCTCTGACTATTTTAAGCAGTAGAATAGCTTTTGAATCTTATTATTTGGAGAGAGTGATAACAGAGGAAAGATGGGAAAAGCCTAGAGTGTCTTCAAAAACTAGTATTGACTTTTTAACAATAAAATACATCCTGAGAAGAAATATGCTGTTTAAATGTAAATACCATTTCCATTTTCAGACTGTCTTTTGCAGGTGTATTTGAAGGGATTTGAAATGTACTTGTAGATGGAAAAGAGGCTATTGACCTTGAAACTATGTATGTGTTAGGAATAATGTTCGCCCTCCTTGAAATCAGGCTCGTATTCTTTGAATGAGTGCTCAAGACCACAGCTCTGAGCAGTGGTTCAGGTGGCATTCAGTGCATAACTCAATCAAGACTGACTGCAAAGCTGTTTCTCAGGAATCATAGATTATTACCTCGTCTTTTTTTCATCTACCATGGTTCCAAATGACTCACCCACAGCTGCACTTCTTTCCGGTGAGGACTTGATATAATAGGACAAGGTTTATGTGTAGAAGCAATGAATTTTATTGGATGGACTACTTTGGTCAGAAAAAAAAAAAAAAACAAACTTACAGGCTTTTCCACATACAAGCACTTTTTCAAGGCTAAAACTGAAGTAACAAACTTCTAACTCAAGTGTTGAGAATAATTACTGTAAGTAGACATGTTATTCTGTTATGCTGTCCAAGAGAAAAGATAGATGATGCTTATGAAGTTGGAGATGGCTGATGTTAACAAGGGAAAAGATGATAAAATTGTTATTTTATAGATTAAAAGAGGATTGATACAGCATTGATACAACAGGAGCATGCATCTACAAACTTTAATTTACATGATGGATACAAACCCATCATGTAAAGTGCACATGCAAGCCTGATGTGTCCTCTGTGTGTTAAGCTAACTGTACACAGGATGGAGGATTGATCTGTGTGTGTACAGGAAGTTGGATGCATTTGGGACTCCTCAGACTTGCTGTACATGTGAGATAGTCCAACATATTGCAGCTGTAGCTGCTCATTCCTTTTCAACACCAAAATGTCATGCTCCATAGCACCTCCTGTTAGGAATACTGCAATGTTAATAGAAATGCAGTAGGTTTGAGAATGGGATACACAACTATTTCTGGAACTACAAACTCAAGGCCTTACTGGACCTCTCAGATCCCAACTACTGCTGAATGTAGGCCAGTGACGTCTTTTCCCAAAGCTTTCCTGAAGACTGTGAGAGCAGGCTTTGATCTCAATGAGGATGGGGCTGTGGAACCCCATAAATAAATGGGGGTTCTCTCTGGCCATGAGAAAATATAAGCAAGTAGAAATGTTTTAGTGACTACAGCGGGGCACAGGGAAGAAAGAAGATAATTGTGATAGATAAAGAAACCCATACTGAAGTTTAGGTTGATAGACATGGATATATTTTGATGTCAGAAAAGAAACAACTTTCAGATGTCACTGTGAATTCCAGATGTGACAGTGGATTCTTTTTTGTTTTCGAAGTCCAGAGGAAAGCCTGCTTCCAATGTTCAGTCTTACCTTAGAAATCGCCTGAAACCATATAAGAACTCTTTGCCTTGTAGAGTATTAAAACATTTGTCTCACTGGTGCCACAGCCAGGTTTTGAGATGTATGTCCATGTAAGAGTGAGTGAAGGAGCACACAACACTTCAAAAGAAAAATATAAGAACAGGGCTATAGTTTGTAAGATATTTCTTAAATCAGTTTAACAGTTTAAATTAATTGTGTTTTAAAGATTTAGGTGTTGATTTTGGAAGTATAAAATAATATCTTTGAGAGACTAAAACAAATATATATATCCTTTAGAATCACAGTTATTTCTGTAAAGGGGGAATAAATGTGTGTGTGAGTTGTTTGTAAACTCACTAAGTAAATATCTAGGCACACAAACTAAATTAGGATGTTTTCATATGTGACTTTTAAAAAACTGATTATAAGCTATAATTTTAAGACTTCAAATTTAATATATTAATAAGAGAAATGAGCTGGAGGGACAACTTCTACCAGTGCTGTGGTTTCACACACACAATAAATTGGCATAGTGATTTACACAGAGAACAAAAGAAATAGATTAGAAATTTATTTCGAATTGAAGTTTAAGTTTTGAAGAACACAGAGACATCTGAAAGGTGAAATTCACAGATTTTTCATGCTTGCAGGTTTTTATAGCCTCTGGTAATGCATGTCCTTACTCTGACATCACATGTATGTGAAAAAATGGATGTAATATTTAAAGACGTCTTTTGACAAAGAAAATATTTCCATTTCCAGAGGTGAGATTTAGCTTTAAAGGCTGATGAGCAGGTTCCAGATGTGTTTTACAATCACTGGACTTTCCTATTAAGCATTGACAGAGAGAAGGTTTTATCAAGGTCTTTGTGATATGCTTGTTTACAATGAGTAGACATTAGTAGAGCACATCTAAGTGCATATCGCTAACAGATGACTAAAGAGAGCATATGGCAGGGAAAAGAAATATATATTTGTCCAACCAGTGTGGCTTGTTAACACTCCCACACTCATAAACTGTGTTTACATGTACTTACAATATTTTGCAAATCCTTTTTCTAATCAGCTAAAAATAAAAGCCAAATAATTTTTTTCCCACTGTTGGAGTTTCAGGCAAAGTTGATTTAGACTTTGCTTTTTAACAAGTCAATTAAACAGTGCAGAAGATTTTTACAGTAGTTGTTTTGCTTCAGCATGACATCTTTACAGCAGTATATGTGTTATTTTCATTTCACAGTGTTAAAAGTTTTATTTTTGTAGAACGCTTTTTTGTTCTCCCACCTGTCTATCCAAGAGTAATTATTATACAACCAGGTTACACTACGAGCAATAACACAGATCAGAATGACCTGTACTAAATCCTGGTCTAGATCAGGTTACAAAGTTTATTTTGACATTAAGATTTCCCTCTGTTTCTATAGGATGAATCATAGAATCATAGTTACAACACCTACTAATAAACAGTTTGTAAGCAAAAAAGTGTCTGAACTGTTAACCCAGTTCCAGTAGAGAGAAAAAGGAGTCTTGCTATTGAGTAACTTAAGAAGTAGATGAAGAAATGCTGGGGAAATCTGTACAGCTCTTGACATATGAAGGTTCTGATGATTCTGTGATCTGATGATTCACCCACCTTTTTATAATGGACAGAACACAGTATCACTGTCTTCTCTTGCTGTGACATCTAAATGTGCCAGTCTATTCATATAGCATTATTAGAAAGAGGACAGTTACAGTTTAAAGATGGATTTGGACTGTTCCATACTTTTCAGAAGGAAGCATTTATAAAGAAAACTGCACAGAAGAACTGCATTTACTTTTAATTTTCAGTATATTCCTAGCAAATTTTTATTAAATATTTACATCTGGAGCCAAGTATTGTCCTTCATGAAACAGTTTATTCTTGCAATTTAGCTTCATTAAAGTCATAATACTGTTTTAGGATATGAGAGACTAGTGCTATGGGATTGAATTATAAAGAGATTAATTTTAGCTACAGGAGATAATTGACCCTATAATTCCTATCACCCCTAATCCCAGTTGAAATGAACCAGTGTTAAAAGTGGCAATACTCACAATATAGAGCAAGGTCATGACAGTTAGAATTGTTTTTTACTACCAATTAGATTTCCCACTTGGTGCATTTGACTAATGTTGTCATAGAAAGGGATTTCAGGCATGGAAATACAGTTTCTATATAGGCACACAGGCAGTGGAACTGAAGAGCAGTTTGCTGTACATTTCCGAGTGTACAGAATCAAAATGTTGGGGGTTTTTTGAGTGCTGATCCCTAAAATTTAAATTCACATGGGGATTTAGAACATGTTTGGATCCATGGTAAAGCTAGAAACAAGCTAACTAATTTGAATCTGGAAACAAATTCTCTTGAAATTCAACAATGTTAATATGTGGTGGTTCTAGCATGTTTGGAATCGTCTCTTGGGGCAATACTACATCTGAGGTGTATTCCAGATGAAGAATCAGAAAAAAAAGTGAGGTACTGTCTGAATAGAGAGTTGTTCAAAAACAGATCATGTTGATATTTAGCTGCAAATGACATGAAGGTTTAAAAAAGTACAAAGAGATAAATATGATGTATCTTAGAAATTCCCTCAAGTGATAGTGCCAACTTCAAACATATTAGCATAAGGAGTCTTATGAAAAAACAACAGAACAATACTTTTGCATAACATGTTCCCTATAAGATAATTTTTCACATTTTTACTAGTTATCCATCAGCATTTTTGCAAGCATTTACGGATTTGAGTTTTGCAGTAAGTTGAAATTGCATGATAAAAAGAGACAGATAATGATAAAAAGCAGATGTATATGCAAGACTAGCTAAAAGGAGCAAAATATACTATTGCTGCCCCTCCTGTGAAGTTAATCCTGTTTCTTTTAGCTATTTCTCCATTAGTTAATGAAGTCATAAGAAAAATTAAAGTAAGTTTGAAATGGTGTTTTTGCATCCTTGCCTTTAGGAACTTTTTCAAATATTCATAGGATAGTTTGCCCTTGGAAGGTGCATTAAGTGTGAATTTAGGGATAATTACTTCAAACATGGGTGGTCAGAAACCTGCAACTGAAATGGACAAACAGAGCAGCTAATCACTTTCCTCATTCAGATCCACCACACTGGCTAAGATCAAAATGTAAAATAGTGGTGAAATGAGATATTTTGATGGCATAGGTTAAAAAAAAAGAAACAAACTTCAAGGCTTAGATCACAGATCTGCTAGCATGAATTAGATTTGAATTTGGATGCACTTTGTGATTTGCAGTCTTGTAAATGAAAAATTTTCTTCTCTCTCACTTTGTAATAACAATCAATCTCAGATCAGAAGCAAAGAGTTTGTCTGCTATCTTTGTGAGTTGAGTATCAGTGCACTCATAACTACATCCCATTTCTGTCACCTTCTCCAGTGCCCCTGGTATCAACCAACATCTCTGTTGACCTCTGGGTAGTGAGTCTGGGATGACAGTGAAAGTGGCCTTCATCTCCTGGAAGCCTTCTCGTAAAACAACAGGGTGAAAATCTGGGAGACCCTGCAACTGCCACTTCTTATAGTTTTCTTATCCATGAGTACAGGAACTGCAGTTTCCATTTTCATTTCAATATGTTGTAATTATATTCTTTTATTGGACAAAACAACCCCTCTATTTATCCACAGAACTCATGAAGGAGTGAAACTGGAAGTGGTGGATTATTCTTTTCCCAGAGTTTCAATTTACTCCATTCCAGGTGGCATTCTTGGAATAAGGGTGAAATTCTTAGGGGTACAATCAGATCTCCCGGGCATCTTCAGGCCTTATCTTGTGAATATGGAAAGAAACTACCACCCCTGGAGCTCTCCATATATACATAGTGCACTAGTCAAAGTCATTACACGTCTGCCAGCTCTTTAAAACCTTTGCTGTGGATGCAAGAAGACCATCCTGCAGCTGAGCTCATAGATCACTTACAGGCTGTTGCTTCTCAAATTGCCAACCACAAAGAAGAAATTTAAGGCAGTGAACAGTCCTCCATAGTGTAGGTGACTAGCAATTCAATTAAATCCATTCTGAAAAAAATTCAAAACTGCTGATCTTTCTGTCTCATATTCAATTCTCAAATGTTATAAAATTATTATTTTATTAATTTCCAACTTCCTTTTTTCAGTTTTATCACACTCCCTCTCTTGTTGAATTTCTACTTTTTTATCTTCTTTCTTTCTGTAAGAATCACACAGCAAAAATCAATACGACAGAAATTCCTAGGTTTTTATTTGATGAATGTGAAGTACTTGCCTGTTTTGTTCTTCTTTTTGCCATGAGGAGAGATAGGGCATGTTGACAGCAAATATTAATAAGCTTAACACTAATGCTGGTATTACTTAGTACGATTTTAGGCTGTGTCAAGTGATCTTTAGGGAATAGTAAAGAAACTGATGTCAAAATTGCAATCAGAATTCACTGGGTGTTTTTTATTGTTTTTATTTTGCAGGTGATTCATATAACAGGCCGGTTACGTCTGAGAGTATCACTATCACACGGACGGACAGTACCCAGCCAAATCATGGGACTTGTTGTCGTTGCTCATGCTTTGCCACCTCCTACAATTAATGAAGTCAGGATTGACTGCCACATGTTTGTCACTCGTGTGAATATGGACCTCAATATCATTTACTGTGAAAATAGGTACAGCTTTTAGCTCCTTTTTTCTTTATTTTTGCTGTCTGTATTCTTTGTTCTGTGGGCTTGGCAAGAAGTTTTGAAATTTGTGACTCCTGCAATGTCATCCTGGTGTTGTATGAGAGCGCTGAATTCGCTCTCATCATCACCACCTTCATTTTCATTACATTCTAAGAGGATAAAATAAATTAAAAACCATAATTTGCAGGATATCTTGCTGGAATAAGGGAAGATAGGCCAGGAAGGATTCCTCTAAGCTTTTCCTGGTTTTTACAATCTTTCACTGTCCCTCTCAGAGTCAAGACTTGGGACTAGACAGATGTTAGTCTGACCTGTATGCCTGTCCTTATGCTCTCCCATCCTCCCCTCCACAAGTTTTTCTGTCTGAAGTTTTAAAGTTTTCCATTTTTGAACTAATTTGCAGATTACAGCACATCATGCTCAGTGTTTAATGGAACAGAAGCACAGATGGCCTAGATAGTAGGCTAGAGAGGTGGGATCTGTTGCAGTTAGAGGTGGGAAAACTGTAGAATAAAATTGGTTAAGGGCATACTGGGAAAGACAGCAGTGAAATGGAAACAGGTGATGAAGAGTTGGTTGAGGGGGGGCCACGTTCGATGTGAAAGCGACAAGTGATCTCAGAAAATGAAAGCTAGTATTTAAATTCAGCTGTCTGCTCACTGGGGACTGGATGCTTGTAGTGTCAGGAGCTCCCCATGGTGGTCTGTCAGGGCAGGACCTGGCAGCCAGGGCCCATCCCACCATCCCAAAAGCTGAGGGGGGGCACAGGGACAGCCCCAGGCCCAGGCATTGGACTCCTCCCTGGGAACAGGCAGTGGCATGGACTGGGATCCGGTCAGTAGGACACATGAACAGGCAGAGCTATGAGCAGCTGGAGACTGGCAGGCGCTGACAGCCCTGGTGTCGGGGCGGGGGGGGGGGGGGAGGGAGAAGCCCCAGAGGGCTGACATGGAGTTCTGGGTGTGTGAAGGGCAGGGGAGGGAGGCTGGTCAAGACCGTCAATGCCTCATGGCCCTGAAAAATAAAAATAAAATCCAGGGAATGGGTATTTAGAGCAGAAGTGAAGATATGTGAGAAGGAAGAGATATGTAATAAAGTTTGGGTCCATTGATGGAAATCTGAGGTAGGGCAGAAAAGCTGGAAGGGAAGTAGGAAGGTAACGTAGCCAAAAGAAATTTTGTCAAGGGGACTTATCAGTGGAATAAACAAGATTATTACAGCAACCATGGTACATTATAAATTGAGTTGGAAGCTTTCTGATACGAGCAATCCTAATGGAATACCTATGATCAGGATAGCACATCAATATAAACTTTTATAAAAAAGGATAAACCCAAATGTTTTGTTGAATCAGGGTCTTAAACAATTTAAAATAATCTTGGATTTCAGTTATGAGGTTGTCACATTGCTGAACTGCTACAATATTAGTTGACTGTTAGAGAGAACACTTCATCTAAACTTCCAAAGCATTATCTGAAAGTGAATGTATTATTCTCATTTTTAAGCTTGGAAAAACTGCTCCATGGAAAGTGGATTGCACAAGGTTACAGAGAAAGTGGATAACAGTATTAAAGTTTGGGCTTTTTGCCTGTGAGTCTGTCCAGTGAGAATCCAGCTTCTGTATAATCTGGCAGCTGGCAAAAGAGCTCTAGGGATTAGGAGTAGGATCTAGAGGAAAACTTTTGCCTTAGTCTTTGATTTCACTGTAACCTACCTAGGTAGTAATGGAAAGCTACTACCACTGCAGAGTTTTTTGAAGGCCTCTGTGAAATGAGTTGCTGGTATCTATCTAGTTCTTAATGAACAGATTTCCTTTTAACAAAATCACCTGCACTTACTGTTACCTTCATTGGCAACCTCCATAAAAAAGCCAGGAATCAAATGGATGTGAAAAATGAACTATCCTATCAGGTCAAGTATTATATGAATTTTTAGGCCAAGTTAGAAAGATTTATGCTTTTTCTGCTGTCTGTTTGACATTTTTATCAGCCTTAAATTGTTGGGGTTTTTTTAATTAAACATTTTTCTCAAACCTTCCCTTTACATTCATGTAGCAATAAACTTTCAAGTGCCTGAGAAAGACATCACTGAAAACTGTAAAATGCCTCAGATTAGGTACTCTAATTGGTAATCACATAGAAAAGGCTGATATCATGTGGTAAACTGTGGTAAGCCAGCAATAAAGTGTTGAGCTTATTAATGTTTTTCATTTGTTATAAAAAACATTATAAAACAACTTTTCCTTGTTTGTGATAGATTTTATCCCATATGCTAATGTAGAATGCATATGATGGTACTTGAGTTTACGTGGCAATAGTTTCGCTTTAGGTCCCTGATGTCACTGTTAAAAGTAGTTCATAAAAATATTTTCAAATAGCAGAAACACTTCCACAGTGCTGGGAGGTGAATGTGAGCTCATAGAGGCAGTGGGATTTCAAGTGATGAAAAATGGAGTAAGACTGACAGGACTTGGATTTCATAGCAGGTGCAAAGCAGAATATGACTCTAAAAACTGGGGGAATGGAAAAAAAACCAGAAGATGGGAAGGAATTAACTGAACAGCTGATTGAAGCTGTCAGATTAATTATCTGGGCGTTTGCCAAGGCCATTCTCTGAGTCAGGGAAGTTGGGATCTCTCTTCTGGGACTATAGAAAAGGAGATAAGTATCCCATCATGAATATATGGGCTCGATTCCTGGCCCTTGCAGGGAGCCAGGAGATTCTTTGTGGTGCCACAGTAAAGCAAACACAACACTGATGAAAACAGAGAAAAATGGATTCATGCTGGGCAAGCTGTAAGCACTATTTATGGAGCAATGGGGAGTTACTGGCAGCTGCAGGGAGTATGGAGCAGAAGCCATGCCACTTAACTGAAATGAATGCTCACAGTGGACCATTGGATCAGCAGGGGTGAGATCAATAGTACTCCTAGTTTTCCAAGTGGTTGACTGCTTGCAACAGCAGTGAGCAGGAGCGACATTAGTCAGGACTTTGGTGCATCTTGTTACTTTTCTCTGAATGAAGAGATCTACTTTAGAATCCTGGACTCAGTGCACAAACTGGTCAAGTTAGCTTCCCTTTGAGACAAGATCTATTAGGTAGTACACTGGCTATTTCCAACAATTAATATATTGCTTTGAGAGTGTAAAATATGGATGCAAAATTTTGTTACCTAAAATGTGGCATATTAATCTATGTCTCTTTTAGGATTCATGTCATCTAAGCTTTACCATCTAGTCTAAAATAGTCCAAAATTTCTTTATTAGTCAATGGAGTGCAAAAAGCACCTGCAGAGGACAAATCATGTCACATGGTGATAAACAATTAAAAGCAAAATAAAGACACTGCTGTGTTTTCAGAGTCAACTGCTAAGGATTGGAGACCATGTGGAGATAGCTGATAGTCCAGTTTAATGTGGACTGCTATAGCCATGTCTGCTACTATATGCCCAAAAGGAAATAATCACATGGAAGACGTTTGGCTTGTTAGCCATACAGTGGTTGTCAGTAGTTCCTTCAGACTTGCAGAAACAGTCTACAAATCTACAAATGAGTGCACAATTTGTTCCTCATTCAGCAAAGTGCTGTACCATATACCTACCTTTAAATTTCTATCATGTTAACAGTCCTGTTAGTCAGTAGAACCAGAGCTGCTCAAACATAAGCCTGTGCTTATGTTTTACGGGATGAGGTCCGTGTATTCAGTAAAACCAAGTTCTTACTCATCAACCTATTACTTTATTTTGTCACAGGACTTGGGTGCCACAAGATCTGTCTCCTAACAAGTGCTCCAAGATATACCATATATATTTTACTTTATCCATGTAAATTATTACTTTTCCATCTTTAGTACCTTTCATATAAGCATAAGTGTTCTATTTGATGTAATTTCTTTTGCTTCTGTTTTTGATGTCATTGCTTACCATTGAACATCACTTATATGTGGATATTCCCTCTCTTTCTTCTTCCACATTTTTCATTAAAAAAAATCCTATGTCCTTCATATGTCTGTTTGAAACATCTTTTCCTTAAAATTATAGAATCATAGACCAATTTATGTTGGAAAAGACCTTTAAGATCCTCAAGTCGAACTATAAATCAAGCACTGCCAGGTTCACCACCAAACCATGTCCCTAAGTGCCACATATACACATTTTTTAAATACCTCCAGGGCCAGTGACTCAACCACTTCCCTGGGAAGCCCGTTCATTCCAATGCTTGATAACTCTACTGGTGGAAATACTTTTCCTAGTGTCTAATCTAAACCTCCCCTGGCGCAACCTTAAACTTAAGGGATTGTGATTCTGCTTCCACAGTTGCCTTGCCATATTTGGTAATTTTTGTCTGTGACGACTTTACACAAACAGGCTACTGCAGAGAAATAAAATCCAGTTGAGTCAAATTTACCAGAGGGGAAGCAGAATGATCATCTTTCATATTAGTCCTGTGAGCTGTAGCACTCACAGCCTGGGAACACCACAGGGCAGTGGCCTGCCTGGAGATTGCCTCTTTCTACTAGGCTCGCAGGGTGAGATTTCCTTTCCCTGATCTTATCGTAGAATATGCTGAGTTGGAAGGGACCCATCAGGATCATTGAGTCCACCTCCTGGCCCTATGCAGGACACCCCAAGAATCACACCGTGTGCCTGAGAGCACAAACAATTCTTGAACTCAGACAGGCTTGGTGCAGTGATCACTTCCCTGGAGAGCCTATTCCAGTATCTTGAAGCAGAGCCACCTCCAACTACAAAACACTCAGTTCTTGGGCCAGAGAAGAGACAGCAAAGTGTGCCACTGAGATGAGTGTAGACATGAGGGGAGAGACCTGAGTTCTGGTTCCTGCATCATGGACTGTTTATACACTTAGTTCAGTATGAAAAGATAATATAGAGGGGACAGGAATGTTTAAATCTCAGGCTCCCTTCCTTCTGCTGGGGTTTCTTATCACTGGGCGGAGATCCCAGGTCCTTTTTCTTCCCAGCAGATAATTCACTGTGCAACCGAAGTGGAGGAACTCAGCAGGAGAGATAGGGAATCCCACTGCCACAGTTTCAGATTTGTCTTTATCCTTGTGAATTGTGTCCTCCACGAGAAGGTAGAAGAGGTACTTTTCAACTGTAGTGTGATAAACGTTAGACAGATATCCCCATATGGCTATCACATATTTGGTTAAGTGCTGTAACTACTAGGCAATTGTTTGAAGGTGCACATCCTTCAACACACTCTGTCATGAAAGTTAGAGAAGGCTGTTGTGTTTTGTGCTAAACATGATTTGACAAATTTACAAGCAAATTTGATTCCACCTGCATGACCTGTGAAGTTTTTCATGTTTGTTGTTTGGGATTATTTTCAGTTAGGTTCAAATCACCAGTGCTGCTGTGGTATTGTCCTTTGCTCTTTACGGTCTATGTATTCACCCTGCATGGGACCCCTGGTGGCCTAGCGGTTAGCATGCAGGACTCTCACCTCTGCAACCCAGGTTCGAATCCAGCCAGTTCCCCGGGCAGATGGAGCCCGTTAGCCCTGTGAGGCCATCCATCTATGAGAAGGTCACTCTAAACAAACCTACGTCCTGAGGACCTCACTGCCATTGTCCAAGCTTGCTTGGCCCCGGCAGATGAACCTTAGGATTAAAGGGTGGGCTCAGTTCAGCGCAGGCTGTGTCTCACCTAAAAAAAATCCATTGCGCAGGCTGGAAAGGTAAAAGACCTTTCCCCAAATCTTCGTTCGCGAAGACTGGCCATTATTCACCCTGCTTCAGACACCCAGGCAAACACATCTCTGCTAATCAGTGCATCAGTGGCTGTGTTCACCTCCTCTGCCTGCTGCAAGCCCCTCAGACCCACACAGTTCGGCTTCTGGTTTAGGCATCCCCCAGGATCACACTCCAGTAGCCATCTTGTTATATCAAGATGTTTAGTGGTTTTTACAGCTCCCTTAAATGAATGACAATTATGTCTCAAAATTGAAAAGTGGGCTCGACCCAAATCATTACAGATTATTTCAAACCCTAAAAAAATTATTCTATGTCTAAAAAACAGACATACTTTTAAATGATTGTGTGAGCAAAACATTTTCCTATTTTCTTTATAATCTCTGTGTTACATTTAAGGACATTGACACCTTGACAGTCTATGATACAAGTTTACACACCCACACTGACACAAGCACACAGACACGCACATAAAGGTCTGCAGAATAGATTTTGAAGTTTCTATGTGCAATAAACAACAAAGTCCCAGTTGAAAGGGCCCAGAGTGAAAGCTAAGCTCCCAAATGAATTAGACTAAAAAAGATAACACCCTGAGGCATCTGTGTGTCTCAGCATTTAAATTATATCCCTTGAAAAATCAGTCTGGACTTGGTGCCAAGAAATGGTTGAAGAGCTTTTTCATGAATATACCCAATAGAAGACCAATCTGTTGAAATGAAATGTGTCTCTAATCATTTGGTATAAACATAACATGTTTCTACTTTATTATGTAACCTTGAATCATCTTAGTCTTTTAATGAGGATTTTGGATTGTCACTAATGCTTTATAATTTCATGGAATTATATTGTCTTGGTGTTATGCTACTGGGACAATATGTACTAGAATTTAATTTTCCACTTATTTAAATGGATAAAATAATTTCCAGGTTTCTTTAAAAAAAACCTTTCTTTTTTTTTTCCTTTTAAGGCTGTGTCTCATTTGTAGAGATATTCCATTTGAATTACTATAGTAGTGGAAAAACTTTTTAGCAGATTTCACTTTCTGAGTAATTTGACAGTTCTTTTGTTTTTTTCTTTCTTGAATTATAGACTGTATATTCTTTTTCCTTTTTAGGATTAGTGATTACATGGATCTGACCCCTGTAGATATTGTAGGAAAAAGATGTTACCATTTCATTCATGCTGAAGATGTGGAAGGCATCAGACATAGTCACTTAGACTGTAAGTACTTCCATTTTTGTCAAAATAATCTGGTACAACACTTGATTATTCCTGAACTATTATTTATATTCCACAACTGGTGTCTTCATCTTTCACCTGCTTTTTTTGTCATAGGTTTTCACAGAGGATGGCTCAAATATAACTTTTTGTATTATTTACTTTCAAGTCTTTTTATAGACATATATGATCATTCATGTATGTGGAAATAAAGCATTATATTTGTATTACCAGAGTTTCTAGCAGCTGTTAATTTACACATGCTGTACATTGTTTTAATCCTTCAGAGAGGTATTGCTTAGGTGAGAAACTCCCTCCCTGGCACAGAAAATGAACTCCTCCTCTGAAGTTTTTTTTCTGAGTCATAACATGGAGGACAAAAACTGCAGCAAAATTGGGATTTCACCATGTTTTTCAATACAGAAATGAGCTACAGCTCTGCTAGTGCTTTAACCACCCTATGTGTTAACATCTAGATGGCCCTCATCCTTATAGCATCTCATCATGGCTAGGCTTCGCGAACGAAGATTTGGGAAGGGCACTACCCACGTTTGTTGCATCTAAGTCCCTGATATTTGCACACAGGTAGTATCTGATTAGGATAAGGATAACAGAAGTACAAAAATGTTACGAGAGACAAACTTTACCAGAGAACATACGCAATGTCTCTGTATGGGGGAAGAGGGGTTCAGTTCAATTCCTTGTGATTAAGCTCTTTGTATTCCTCTTATTAAAAGCCATAGGGTCTAATTCTTTTCTTGTTGAGATCTGTTGACTTCAGTGATAGGGCTCCTGATTTACCCTGGTGCGAAAAAAGACTTAATGCCCATAATCTCTAATTTATCTGTGCCTGCAGTGAAGTCAGATAATTCTTTGGAAGTTTCAGTGACTGACTGTGTTTATGATTGACTTTGGTGTTTTTTTAATGTAGAAGACTATCTGCAAACTGCTTCTTAAATTCAGAGACACAGATTTGAATAACTCTGCTTCCCCTGCACCATGTCCCACTAGCATTTCCTAATAAAAGTGCAGCAGCCCAAGTGCAGCCAATTTTAATTAGATTTTACAAGACCATATGACTCCAATAGAAGGCAGTATAAAGTGTTCAGTCCCAAATTACCTTGCTTGATCCGCAAAAGAAGATAGGAGGGTAACCGCAACCAGAAAGCAGGAGAAAAAGGACAGCTTCTATGATAACATATGGCAACCAACAGCAGTATCAAGCTCTGTAAAGCTTTCAAATAGTCCCTGAAGTTTCTAGAAGGTAAAGTTTAGTCAGCATAAGGTCAGATTAGATATATTTCTGCAGAAAAAAAATAAAATCAACTATCCAAAAGGATAAACAAAGTAATTTGGCATCATTTACATTTGGAGCATTTAATATCCAGGATAATAAGTCAGTTGCTGAGAAATGAAGGAACGAATTCAAAAACTTACTTGGTGCTCTTGAAGCTGGAAGTCAAAAATGACAAGTTGCACTTCCACTGCACTATCTGACCAAGGAAATAAAAGATATTTACGACTCAGACTTAACATATCACCTGGCATAGATGAGCATCCCATTTGAAAAAGACCTTAATCTTCTGAATGACCACTTCTCTCTGAAATAGAATATGCTTTATGAAACATTCATCTTCAGAAAAATTGGAGATCTATGCAGACAGTATGAGTGCAGTGTGGTCCAGTGTATAAGCACTGGACTAAGAATCAAGAGGCCCTGGAGACAGGAATGACTTCTAGAAAATCACTTCACCTTACTGTGTTCATGTTCTCTATGTCCAGTTTAGCTGATTGAATTGCAAACTTTGTAAACATAAGGACTTTCTCCCACTGAACATCCAGCACAGTGGAGTTCCAAACTTGGCTGTATGGCTATAGCATAATTATTCTTGATAGGCTAATCTTTTTTTCAATAGACAAGGCTGGTTACATCCTTTATGTGTAGTTGTTCTCTTGGTTTATAGGAACAAGATGTTCATACAATCATTTAGGTTGGAAGGAACTCTGGGATAATATCTAGTCCCACCTAATGCTCAAAAGTGGATCAACACTGATTCAAAGCAAATTTTTATCACTTTCTCATTGATGTTGAAAAACCCTAAGGTCAGACTTTCCACAACTTCTCTGAGTTTCCTGTTGCAATATCTTAATAGGGGTTTAGTTATCTTCACAGTGGGTTTTTTTCATTCTATCCAGTTGGAACTTCCCTGTTTTGATTGTGCAGCTCATGGCTCCATCTTTGCAGTAGCCTTCTTGCAGGTATGCTGCTGGGTTCCGTTGAAGTCACCTCTTCTTCAGGCTGAACAAGCCTGGTTCCACAGCCGTTCCTCACAGGGCAAGTACACCAGCCCCTGGGTATCTTGGCAGACCTCTACTGAACTTTCTGAAGTTTATCACTATATTTCCTATGGTAGGAGCCTAAAATTAGATTCCAGGTGCAATCTAAAGAGTAGAGGGTTAGTAGACTTTCTGTGCTCTTCTGGCTATACACTTTTTAGTACAGCCCTGCTCATTCATACTTAGCATACTGTCCACCAGGACCCCCTTGTCCCTTTCCACAAAGCAACAGCTCAGCCAGTCAGTTCCAAACCTGTAACATCGCAAGGAGTCAGTCCATCCCAGATACAGGACTTTGCATTTGTCTTTTCATGTTGAAACTCATGCTCGGCATGAAAGATCTTCAAGTTTAAATTAGTCTTGGGAAAAACTGAGGAAGTACACCTGCCCACTATAAGTCCTGCAGAAGCTGAAGTTGTTCGTATCTTTGCCCAGAGAGGTGTTCAATTTTCTAGCATTTAAAAGACAATGTCTAAAAACTAAGAGAAACAAATCCCAAAACCCCAAAACACTTCATAGCAACTTGTCGATCCTAAAAAATCAAGTTCAAACCAAACTAGAAAGAGAAAATTCTCCTGGTCTAGTAAAAATTAAAATTAGAGCTAAAATTTGCAAACTGGCTGTACAAGGTAAAACCCAGCAGAACCATAGTTCCTCAAAACAGACAGCAAGGGATATTTGCCAGTACAACACAGGAAATAATTGCTTGAGATCACAATGGAAAAAAACAAACAAACCAAAAAAAAGCAATATTATTCAATATTTTAAAGAGGAGCTGGAAACTAAAGTAATGGTTAGGAAGCACTAGTGCAAAACAGAAGCAGGACTTGGGAGAGCAGCGGACTGTAAAGGGTGTGTTTGATGGAAGACTGCAGAATGCAACTAAACATCTTAGTTCATTTTTACCAAAGATAAAATAATTTTTAATTATTAAAACAAGAAGAAATCCAAATTGTAATGGTAGATTTAAAGGTAAAAATAAACACAAATAAAACTGCTACTCTGCCTATTCACTGACAACATATCACAAAAAAATAAGGAAAAAGTAAGACCACTACATCCTGCTGTCTCATCCAGGATATTCAAAGACATCAAAGAGGAAAACAAGCAAAGAAGAAAATGTTGCACAAAATTGCAGAGAAAAAAATCAAGAAGAAGGCTGTTGATGGCTTCAGATCGTAGCAGCCCATTAGAAACTTTGAAAAACAGGCCTTGTTAAATCTATCTCAGATAAAAGAAGACAAAAGCAGTTTCAGGAATGCGACCATAACAAGTATAATGGTGAAGAAGGTCTGCAAAACTATAGCAGTCTTTTGTAAGGGAACTATTGCCCTAATGAAAGGGCAGATACGGTCAGTGGAAAAGCTTTCATTAGCTTCAATGTACATGGGGATTATGCCCTAAAAAAGCAATTTTTTTATGGACTAAAATTCTGACCTGAGTGAAAAATTCCATTATGTTCAGTGGGGTCAAGATTTATGTTAGTTATATGCTCTTGTGAATTAATAAAACAACATTCATCCTCTAACTGTACATAAGCCTGCATTTATAGCAACATAATAATATGTGACATGATACCACAAGCTATTGAAACATCAGTTTTTTCCAAATAGAGATAAAAAGTTTATGGCTGTTTTTTCTATCTTGTTTCATTTAAACTTTGAATGATCATGCTTTTTCACAAATCTCTCCACCAATTTTTTGGTGTTACAATTCTACCTTATCAGTCTGTTTCTCATTTTATAATGCTTCATGGTTTCGGAAGGTTAGGAAACTTCTCGTTTGTTCATCTTCACTGTCAAATAAATTGCTGGTAGAATCATAACAGATATCACTTACCATAAATCAAATCTCTCTCACAGAGATTATAGTTAAAATGTTCTCTCTTCTAACAGCCAGTACACCAACCAGCACCAGGGACCAACCATTGGCTCAACTAACACACAGAAACTGGCTAAGATGCAACAACTTGTGTTTGAATCCAAACCCTCAAAAATTACAGGTCTGGCTGTACCCTGGCTCAGATACAGTCTCTAATCCTCACTCTGTGTAACAGAGCTCTTTATTAGGATATATGGTGTGAAAGAGTTAAAATTGAATGTTTTATGTTTCATGCATTAATGTTATGCATCTAGAACTAACATCCTAGAAGGACTCCTCATACCCCCTGTTCTACTTTATCACTTGTAACAATGGGGAAAGTTGTAGGATCCTCTCTATTTACTTACCTCTGCATAGAAGCATTGCAGGACTGAATTGTGTGTCAAGCATAGGGCAGTTCATACACTTTCACCAAGCATGAGTAGAACTGCCCTTGTTCCAATGACTTCAATATCCCTGACAAATATCAATGACAAATATCTCTGATCTTAAAGCTAGCAGGCTACATTTGATGTCAAATAAATATCAGAAATCAAGCAGATTAATAAAATTATTGTTGTATCAGGTCTTAGCACTGTCTGTAGAACTCAGCAAGGTCAATTGATGCTGCTCTCTGGAGTACAATAGTGTGTGTATGTGCTTCCCTTTTGTTGACACTGTTAGCATTCAGGGGTCTGTAACAGGCCTTTTTAAGGAGTACATTTCATGTTAAAATGAGTGGATGTCGTATGCCATTGGAGTATACATCTTCCATTTAATTGGAAAAATGTAGTAGTCTTCGTTGAACACCAAGTACTTGATGTTACTGTTCAATTGAGGTCATTAAGAAAGCAGCAAGGAAGGATAGAAGTCAAAACCTCTGAAGACAACCATATACATATTTTTAGGCAAATATAGGATAATATGCCACCATTTCAAAATTAATATATTGCTTATAAGAACACTGGCACCAGTATATACCAATTGGTATTGGTATAAGATATGTGCTTTTTCATTTTGGAATACTAATTGAGGTCTAAATTCAGAAACCTTGCACTGACAAGAAAGATACTGTTGTCCTCAGCTATTGCTTAGAAAATATCATCCTCTTTCTTCGGGATTTGATTTACAGCTATAAGAAATACAATTCCTCAGGAACAGTGAGCCAGGGCAGTTCATTTCCCATAAAGCAAAGGTCTCTGATATGTTTGGTAGCAATCCCTCTGATCTACTTTATCTGGTTTCCAGTGGTTAAAATAATCCAGTCTTCCTGAAAATCAACTATTCCACATTCACCTTTTCATGGCTCCCCTATTTTTCAAGGAATATTATCCCCTCAGTCTGCTTTTAAATCAGTTATATATTCATGATTTCTTTTATGTATGTTCAGTAGAAAAATTATATTGCTGTACAAAATATTGCTTAGTGGTTTAGCCTACCAGCTGTAGTTGAACTAACCCTTTTAACTTATGCACATGAGTTATAATTTTTTATTCTCTTAATAACCTCAAACACATGAAAAACAAATAGACGAGTTGATAATTTCTAACAGTAAAATACTTCACATATTTTGCTATCATGCTGTGGAATAACTCTGCAATGTCAAGTAGCTCACAATTAGTAAAACTGTAGGGGGAAAAAAAGAAGTGTTTTGATCCTGAGGAATTTTTATCCTAATCAGATCGAAATTTCAATGCTCTTGTAGTGCTTTATATCTTCAATAACCAAAAAAATCAAACTGATTCCAATGTCAGGTTTTACATTCTGGGACTGAAATAAAATGCTAAAATATACAAATGAATCTCGTGTTTGTACAAGTTTATTATCATCACTAAAAAGCAAGATTGATTCTAAATTAGGCTGATAGATTGTCAGGGGTTTAGCTATTTCTTAAACGAAGTCCGCCCGGCATCCTGATGACAGCCTAGTGTATGTTGTTTTGGAAGTATTGCAGAAGTGCTGGTCTGGCCACCTGCACAGTCTTTCTCTCTGTCCGTAGTATGGGTCAACAAAAATTTCTGTTGGACACTGGCATCCTTAAGTCCTTTTGACTAGAAACAGTGATGATAGAGCAAGATGAGGGAACAGGAGATAACAAACTGGACGAAATGGAAGCATGTAAAGAAAACATTTTTTATTCATACAAGGAGGAAAAGGATCATGGACTTTGGACACATGCCTAGTGTTTGTTTTTCAGCCCTAATGAATCTTAAGAGATGTGCACCTATCCAAGCATGTGTACATGTCTTGTCTTTTAGCCATGCCCTGAAATCCTGCAGATGTTGTATCTGCTCCTACAAATGCTTTTTTGGGTTATGCAAAGTGTTGGTCTGTCTAGCTTTATTTCTTTGTCTGCGTTCTGACCAAAACCAAAGATACTTTAAAGAAGGGGAAAAACACTCTGCAGCATGCAATTATGCACACTTTTCACCCTTGTTTTCTCTGTAATACGCTATTAACTCATGGTTGATTCATTCCTTGAAAGATGAGCATTTATACCATTGCTTACATATCTGTTTGTGGAGGATGGTTGTTACTATTGTAATATTTGGTGTTCTAATAATCCATATAAATATTCAGATATCATTTTCAATCCCAATAAATTTCTTATCTTTGTGAAATTTTGTGCCTCAGTTTTTCACATGAAGGTTTTGTGCTCTGGGACACATGGTTTCTGTATGTAAAGTAGATGTAAGTTTACCAGTAGCATCACATCTTTTGGATAGTAAACAAACCAGAAAACTCTACAAAGCCAAATCTTTAAGCTATTTAAATCATTAGCTGCTGAACCTAATTGTAGAATTTTGCCTTCTGTAGCTTAGCAATATATACAGTTATTTTGCAAGATGCCTCAGATATAGTTTGCATCAATAACCCTTTAACTTAATTCCTGATGTTATTTCATCTTCAAATTAAATCTAATGCAACACTGATTTAGTACGCTTACATTTCCAGTTTGTAGGCTTTTGATTGTAAGTCTTCCATAGCTCATAGTCAGTTGAAATTAGCAAGTACACTCTTCTCCTATTTTTGCTTTAAAAGTGTATGTAATACCAGCTGTATAAGTACAGCTACTGCAGTAAAGGGTTATAGAGTGAAGATTGAGCTCTGGCTTCTGCTCATAACCTCTTGGTTTCCCAGTTACCCCGTTAATAATTTTCTTTATTTTTTAAAGTCTCTTTGTGCTCAAAATTTCTGACCCCGAAGATGAATCTATACTTTGGTATTATTCTTGTGATACGTTGCAGAAGCACATGTTAAATTGCAAAGCCATGGGAATAAAGGATTTTATTATACACCTCCAGCAGCTTCATCTTCAGTTTATCCACTAAACTAGTTCTGTGCTGACTTTTTGCTACAGGATGTATATGTATGCCATTTTAAAAAAGAAGGAGAAAACTACTTCAATCACATACTTTTTACCTTCATTGCTGAGGTTTGCTCCAATATTACTGAGACCAGAATTGTCCATCACCTTGTAGTCTAAATCAGTAAGTGTGTTGTTCCATTGAAAATCCAAGGATGGATTAAGGATTTTGTAGCTCAGTAGGCTACTCCTAAATATCCTAAAATGTCACCATGTGAAGGTATGATGAAACTGTTGCAGATTTTTCCAGGGCTTCAGAAACACATTTGTGCTGTGGGCTTTTTCATTTCTCTTTCAAAGGTCTGGACAGTTGACTCTGTGTCTCTGAGGGAGACAGTTTTAAAAGCAAGAAGGATATGAAAATAGTATCAGTAAATTGTGTAGCATATATCAAATGTGTGACAGTGTGGCATTAGATCTTATCAGCACTTTGAAAGAACCTGCATAAATCAGCTGTGGCTTTGCCATCTGTAAGTCGTGTGGCCAGTGGTGGGTCCATGTTGGTTTTGATGGCTGATAACTTATAAAGTAAGTATGCTGCTGTGGCACTTTTGGCTCAGTGGGCTTTGGGAAATGCCCTGCCAAGCACCTGAAGCCTTTGTCCAGAATGTTCACGGATTGCTAAGTATTGCTTCTGAGATCTGAAGTTCTTTTGTTTTTATTTTAGAAGGTTGTGTTTTGGGGGGTTTTGTTAGTGCTAAGCTATCTTTTTAAGGCTTGTGGAGAAAGATGGAAAGATTTCGTTTCCCTTTCTTTACTTTTTACATGTCATCTGGTATAAAGGGACAGTATGCTTCAAAAATGTCTAATGTCATTTACTGATAGATGTGAGATGGTAATGAATCTTTGTGGTGGTTAGAGGGTGTTAGAACATTCAGTTGTGCCATGCCACCGTGTGCTGTGAGATTAGTCAAGAGATTAGGCTGAGGAAATCACTCATTTCACTCAGCCCAAGCACCCAAAGAGGGACTCTTATCCCAGAAATGAAAGCATGTTCAGAGGGATCCTGTCCCTTGAAAAAGACCATCTTTAGCATAAGTAATTAAAAAATGAAATTAATATTGCTGCCAATGTGCTTCTGTGAATCTTCCATCTCTTTTCCTATTTGTAGGAGATATTGTTATGTATAGTCTGCTGATACATTTGGCATGGAAAGGGTTATATTCTAAAGTCATTAATCTTACACAGGTTGTCATATGATGGACAGTAATGTTAGTGGAGAGATGGAGGACAGATTTAAGTTTCTTGAGCAAGCAGGGCCAAATTTCTTCTCTGATGTTGAGTTTTAGTAGCTAAGGGCACAATTTGGATCTGGGATTTCATTTTCCCCTACAGTTTGAACAGAGAGTTCATTAATGATAATGGAAGTTCTGTCTGAAGTCGGTGTTCAAAGTGGGCTTGCGGTTCTAAATGACCGTTTCAATATTAGCAGAAGGAAATCACTTTATGGCAGGATTGAAATCATGGGGAGAGAGACAAATTATGAGGGAAAGAAAAAGTTTAGAAAGAAAGAAGAAAACCTAGAAAATCCTAGATAGAAAAATCTACTGTTCATTTTTCATCATAAAATTTTCTTATATAGTTAGTTTATTTACATCAACTTTATCTATAAAAACAACTGAAAAGTTTTCTCATATGCATGCCATAAGCTTCCATTGCATAATGCATCTAGTGATACATCAAATTATATATTATAATTCTGTCATTACATTTGATCAATACCTACATAATGTTTTGAAATAAACATCCTACCTAGAATGGTAGGATGGTTACGTATAATTATAAAATTGTCATTTTAAATGATGGGCCATGGGCAAATGGTATGTTATAACCATAGTGAAAAGAGAGGGGAATAAAAGAGTCTCTGTTGTTCAACTAGGAGATGATTATTTTTCATTAGTGGTGGGAAATACTTTTTTGTGTGGTTTTGCTGGGTTTTAATAAATTTGCATTGTGGCTGTGGACTGATGTCATATAAACTGGTAACATAGTGCTGATTTAAAAAAAAAAAATCTTCCTGATCCTTATCTGACATAATTTGTAATCAAATGAACGTAGAATGTCTAGCAGAAGCTAGGAAATTTCAGAGTGCTGGAGTATCAATGTCCAGGGATTAGGATAGGTCACAAAATCCAGAGATGTTTTTCCAAACTATTTTCACTGTTTACTCAGTCATCTTCCCTAGCTAGACATGCAGCATGCAAGGCTTTCCTCACTTTCCTCACTTGGCAAGTTACAAGCTTCGATCCTAATATGAATGCACATGTTTTAACAGTTTGACTCAGACCACTTTTAACATTTGCTTTTCTGTAAAGTGAGGCAGGAAAAATATTTCTTGTTTTTTAAAGATTCTTAAGGTTTCAGTTTTTTCAAAATGCTTGATTGAGGCTCCTTATTTTCTTCTGCGGGATTTTTGATACTTAATTTTGTCTAATTTAGCAGGTATTTATGTATGTAACATTCCTATACTGGAAGATTAAACAGTATTTCATACTGCAGAAGTAAGCAATGAATCATTTGCCATACTAGGCATTTTTAGAGTGACTGTTTATGCTTAAAAGAATTATCCCAAGTGAATGAAGAAGTTATGTGGGAGTTTGAATACCGGTAAGGTACAGTTTTCTTTCATGAACCTGATCTGCTACTTCCTGCTTGACTTAGGAAAAGATTAATTTATGTTTATAAACCAGCAATTATTACTGTCTGATATTCACATCACAGTAGCAGCCAAGTCTCTGTCAGTGGTATTGACACAATAGACTGCATTCTACCCTCTCCTACATAAAAGATATTCTCTGTCCAGCACTCAGGGCTTTCTCCTGTCATGCGCTGTGAGTAAAATGCAGCTTTCTAAAGCCTCACAGAACTAGTATTTTTTTCTAAACAGTTACTATCTTTCTATTTTACTTCAAAGAGCTCTGCTGAGACACAGTAAGTCACACAGTGCTGATAAGCAAGTGCATGCAGTGAGGAGAGGTAGAGAAGTATAAGCCCCAGGGACTTGTGATGCAAAGATGGTATTCTTGACCAAGTAATCTGCTGTGAAGGCCATACTTTTGGCCCAGTGGGTAGAGAGTGCATTTGCACACTGTCCTGGCTTATATCCCCACCTCCTCACCCCATCCTGTGTAGCAGATCCGAAATCAAAGTGTTTGTGCAGAATTATATAGATGGCACACAATTGCTCACCAAATGTCTACAAGTCTCGTATCATCTAGCTCCTAATTCTGTTTGAGTAACAAGCATCATTTAACATTGCTAAATATTTTTCATTGCTAAAATCCAATTCATGGATACCTCCTATTTAAAATATCTATCTCACTAATTGCAAAATCTATAGAAAAGTCCTTACAACATCAAAGACTCACTTGATCCTTGGAGCTGTTATAAATGGAAAACTGTCTCTGTTACAAGCAAATAAGGCACTTAATGCACTCTTTCTGGCTGTGATGCTATTTTCCTGAGGGTTTTGAAAATGACCTTCCTGTAAGCATCAAGGACTGTAACTTTTCAGATAAAGAAACTTGTTCTTGTTTTAAGTCTATGCCAGGTTCATTCCCCTATAGCCCACAGTTTTCAAAAGCAGAAGAAAAAGTAATCCAGAATTAAAAAAATAAAAATCCCTCTGTTTCCAGAACGAAGTTACCCTGTCAGCTTGCCTTGGGCCTTAGGTGGAGAAGTGGAGATTAAAGAGTCAGTATTCCTTTTCATGTTTCATCTGCCAGTTTTGTGAATGTAGAAAGAGTACTTGTGGCTGCAGCTAAGTATCCAACTGTGGTATTAAGTATGGCATTTTCATCCACATGCAGTAAATTAAAAATATTCTTATAAGTTTATCAGGAAAGAAATTCAGTATCAATACCATCCAGTCATTGATAAAGGTATTTCAAGGAGAAGAGTGAATAGCACAGCAGATGTAACCTCAATATTTTCACCAATTATAAAGAGCCTCTTTGTGAAGCTGTGTGAATATGTAAGATGATCTCATCATTTCCTATTTACTCAATACTTACCTGAATACGCAATATAGTGTAGCTTTTAAATGCATATGCACACGAGTAAAATGTCCTTTTGTAAGAGACTTCGCTAAAAGACTGCTTTTGATACACAATTTCTTCATCTCCTCTTCAAACTGAATTAAGCTACTTCCTTCTTTTAAAACACAACTCACTATTTAGAAGCTTTGGCTTTGATTTCTCAGAACAGCCTTACAGGAAGAAACTATGTTCTTTTTCTTTTTGTAACCATATTTCTGAAGACAAAGTTGTACTGATTTATTTTGATTTTTTAACAGAAATAGGTTCCTGCAAAGAACACTGACTGTTTCTTCTTTTCCCCCCTCCTTCATTCCACTGCTACAAGATTATTGCTGTGTGCATAGCTACCAAGGAAAACTGAAATCCCTCTGTTGGGAACTGTGTATATACTTTGAGAAATAAGTGAGATTTTTTTTTTAGTTCTTAGTATGACATACTGTGTACTTCTTGCATGCTGAACTCAAATTGAGTAACTAGGTAACACTTCAGCAAATTTTAGTCAAGTTTAGCATCCACCATTTTAGGGAATATGTCTGTGCAGTTAACGTAAAGGTCATCAGTTTTAAAACACTAACACCCAGTTAGTCCCTTTGATTAACGAGTTTAGATAGGTAGATAGATAGATAGATTGGTAGGTAGGTAGAGAGAGAGAGAGAGAGAGAGAGAGAGACACACACACACACACACATACATATATAAAATTATATAACCCAGTCCTGCATAACCCCATGTAAATTCAATCACATGACCCATCCCAACAAGGTGGTCATAAGTCTCACATTTCCCAGCACTGCATTGTCTGCCAGACTGGGTTCTACATGTATAATACAAATAGGAATATAAAATTATTTGCATTGCTCAGTGAAGGATTTGTCTGAATATATTCAGGATGTGGTCTACAAGGCACTACGTTTTCAGAAATTTATGCCAAACTGAAATGTGTGGTCTGTTGCTAGTTACAAAACATAACTTCACAAACAAAGCTTAGGGTAGCCTAATTATTTTTTTCATTTCTTCTCAAAATCAGTAACTTTATTAATGGATTATCTGTATCTGCAAACTGAAGATCCTCAAAATGAAGCTGGGCTTTACTCAGTAACACCACTAAGTTATCAATAAACCAGATAGATTTCCCTCCCTGATTTGTCCTTCTCATTGCCTTTTTTCTCAAAATTCTCATCCAAATTCTAAGTTGCAGTTTGGCCATGCCAGCAGGTAAAAAATACTGTAAATTAGAAAACATTTACAGTTTTTTTCATTTTTTTCTTTTGTCACATTGAGAAATTTCTTCCCAAGGTATACTATGAGCTTTCAGAACTGACTTGGGGGTGCCTTGTACACTCTCAAAGGACATAAGAACCAGATTTAGCAGCACAGCACAGCTGGCCTGCCAGAGAATCTCTTTACAGAGAGAATTTTTATATTAAATCATGGGACCTCCTTCAGAGCTTGGTCCACAAACATCTTATATGAAATGTGTTTTAGACAGATGCAGGAAGGAAAATCCTGTGTATCTGGTAATATATCTGAGCTGGCCAAAGAGAGAATGGGAATTATTTGGATGTATAGTAATTTGGGAGCCCAGATTCTAAGTGTAGATGGTTTGTATATAGCTCTGATGCACTGAATTCTCAGTCTTGAAAAAGCAAACACCTTCTCTTTTCCATAGTTCTGAAATGAGTGCTCTTTTCAGGTCATGACAGCCTTTTCCAGTGGTGCAACAACCAATATAGAAGGTATCGAAGGTTGAAGGACTTGTCTAGGATGACTGAAAGAGCTGGAGATTCTGAGTCCTTATAGCTATCACTATGCAGAACTGCAGTGTGCTCTTCGGTCACTGGCTAGTGACTCGCCTGGTACCTTGACTTTCAAATGTGTAGGTGGGCAGTTGTCCTTTGGCATTCGTATAGCATGTTAAACTCCCCAGATAAAAACTGTTCCAACAAAGACAACTGTATATTTAGTAGATACAAGTACAGATAGATTTTACTAGTTTCTGCACACAACTCAGGGTGGCCGGGATTCCAGAAAACAGAAAATATCACTCCACATTTGTGTGTGTATCAGTTTTACACTCAGCTGTAAGCAGAGTATTTTGAATGTCCTATTTTATTGAAATGGAAATGTCTACCATAATCAAAATTTACAGCAATACTTCCCTTATTCTTCATAACTGATAAAGTTGGACTAATTTATGTGAGATTGTTTTCTAAAGTGGTTTGACAGAAATGCTGGGTAGGCAGTTGTTCTTTTTTATCTTTATTCTGCTGTATAATGAGGTCTTGAAGCCAATGAATTATCACAGTAGAATATTTAAAGTTTGGAATATGAAAGTAAAAATTTAGCAAAAGATGGATATCTGCTAGAAACAAACCTAGTTCACTACAGGTTGCTGAAAAACAACACGATCCAGATTACAAATATTTGCTTATATTAGAGCTGAACCTAACATTCACTTTACATTGCACTATTTACTTGCATTTTTTTATTTAGTAGTTGAAAAATTGCAGTGGGGATTGGAGGATTCCTCCAAGGTAAGAAAACATCACCGTTGGTATGGCTGCCTTTGTTTTTGGCTGCCTATATTTTTCTGTAGATATCTGCTGTACATGGATTTAGATATAGATACATTCATATGTATAATTAGGGGTATAGACATTTGGTTAACTTGAAAGCTCCAAAGTGTCATTTGTCACATTTATGGTAGGAACTTTAACTGCCTTAAATACTTATTCTTTTCCAAAGTGACTTTTTTCTTTTCCCTCTACAGAAAAAAAAAAAGAATAAAAAAAAAAGAAAATGTACTTCATGAAACTATTGTATATGAAGCACTTATTAGCCGTAATTAAATGGACAATATGAATTTACTACGTCTTTAGGACTCTGGCTTGTTCTGGTTTAGAGCAAGATGATTAATGCAAATACATATTACTTGAGATAACCATTTAGCAGCTAATTTAGCCAAATTTATTACAGCAGTTAGAGGTTTTTCATTTTAGCAGACGGAGACAAGGACATGACAAAAGCAGAAGGTGTATATGAATGCACACTGCCCTCTAGTGCACAAAGCTTTGTGAGAGTACTGAGAAGTGCAGGGGAGAGAAAGGGCTCCAATAACAATAGTACTTAGATTTTATGTAGTTTAGGATTTTTATAAAACCCTACTGCCCCCTTCCACTGAAAGATTTGCATTTCATCCCCTTCCCCTGACACTGAAAAATCAGATACAAATCAAATCTGTTTCAACTTGGCAATATTTTGGCTGAAGTATTACTTTAAACATCTGTATTTTTAAGCCTTCTTGCTGGGAGCATTTAATAGCACCGTTTCACATTACTGATTGCTTTTATTTCTTTCTCTGTTTCTTAGCATATTTCAAACATTGGAGAGAGCTGTCACTCTTTGGCTCTAACCAAGCCATTCTGTGCCTCCCTTAGGCCTCTTTCTTAGTCTGTTGGTGGATTTACTTTGCTCTGGTAGAAAGTAAATTCTCCAAAGACTTTTCCCCCACTGACCAGTGGAGATTTGGTTCATCTGAGAACTGTAAATTCTGTTTGACAAGATCAAAGAAACAGATGTATAAGTTCAGTGGTTGATATCGCCTGCAATAAGGAGAAATGATCAAAGCAGCAGGGGTAGAGTATCTTCCCAAACCTTTCAAATATCCAGAATCTCAAAGAGGTCTACCTAGGAGCTATGAATAAATCACATATAAATTTGCCTCTTTCTTTTCCTTTTCTTTTTTTACAGTTTGACATTGAGTGCATTGGAAATGTCCACACAGCAATAAGTATTTTGTGAACCATAGAGATTTGTAGGGTTTTTTACTTTTCTTCTTCCACTAGAGTTTCCCAAAGCAGGTAAAATTATACTTTAAAAACTTGTGCAAATATATAGCTAGTTATCTTGAACTTCAGATCCTGTTTGTCATCTCGCTGGCATTAAACCTAAAGGAAGCCAAGTATCTTCTGCTTATACTTGTGGTATTTTGTAAAATGAAGCTCATTTTACCACTCAGTTCTACCCTACCATGCACTATATCTTGCTTATGGTTTGTTTGTATTTTCTTGCCAGTGCTGAATAAGGGTCAATGTGTAACAAAGTATTACCGCTGGATGCAGAAGAACGGAGGTTATATCTGGATACAGTCTAGTGCAACCATAGCTGTCAATGCCAAGAACTCAAGTGAGAAGAATATCATCTGGGTCAATTACCTTCTTAGGTAGGTCTTCTAGTCACTTCTCTCGCTTGAACTGCTGTCCCTATGACTTACCTCTGTTGAAGAAAGTTTTAGGGAGAAAACAACAGCCTATTAGAGAAAGGTAAGAACTTTTCATGTAGTTCACCTCAAAAGCAGTGGTATTTCATTAGAGTTATGGAGGCATCTGTCATATCTCAGTACACTGGAATATTCTTGAATTATGCTGCCTTAGTTTTGAAATAAACGTTCCACCATTTTATTGTGTGCCTCACTGCCCTGAAATCTACTCAAAGATAAAAGTTATCTGCACCAAGTTTCAGGTGTTATGTTAAAAAATCTGGTGTGAAGTGTTTGGCACTGGTTTATTTGAATATTAAAAATGCGTGGAAACAAACTTCTGGTATGCTAAAAAAAGGTCTCTCTAAAAGGCGTTTGGCAGTTCACTCTAGAGAGAGGAACTTTCTCAAGAGAAAAAGCCTTGAACTACTGTGTTGTTCCTGTAACCATCAGATAATATTCACACTAAAAAATGCAAAATAGGATTTAAAAATAAAAGTAGCATTTAAAACTATTTTAAACTATTAGAACTATTTTAAACAGAAATAGTGGAAATGTCTTGAATGAAAGGCCTTTTCCTGAGAAATTCTGTTTTACCAAAGTATTTTAAAAGGACTAGTTTCTGAGCTCAAGGGAAAACAAACTGTAACTGAAGGACAGTGAATTATAAACTTGACCTTTCTCATCTGAAAGTACCTTTCAACACATTCTGTTTTGTGAAAATGTTCAATAAGATTGGGAGATTTTCTGTTTCATTCCAGAGCAGAAAAAAACAAACAAATAAAATTTGAAACCTTGAGATCATCATGAAATGCAATTGTCATTTTCTGGCCTGTTCTCCTTTTAAGTTGCTTGTCATGGTTTGTTACATTCCCTTTGATGCCACAAGAGTTCAAAGTGATGTCTAGGGGTTAGACTGTGACTTATTATGCCAAGTCCAGCAGGCACTGAAGAGACTGTGCCTGCCTAAACTTGCATGTTGAAATGCTTTTGATTCCCCTTTTGGGGAAGAGATGGAAGCAACCCCTGGCAGGAGAGCATTGAAGGAGTACTGTGGGAAGCCTTCCACAGCAGTGGAGTTTTCACTGGGGTTTGTGTTTCTGGCCTGACACAATTTAGCACAGACTTTTCTGAGTATATCCTTATCCTGCTACTTTTTTGTCTCTTTTTTGCAAGTGTGAGGCAGAATGCAACATTTCAAGGGTCAGCTTAAGGCTCACAATTCTGAACTGGAAGTACAGCTTCTCTGCCCCAATCCTTAACAGGGCTTCAAAATGTCCAGAAGTGATGTCGTATTTCCAGCTTTAAGCTGTAAAAGTGATCCATAAGAGTTATGAACAGTTGCCTTTGTCCCCTTTGCCACTTTCCAGACAATAGGTGAACTTAGTCCACAAACATCCCACAAAATAATTTTCTCTACAAGCAGACTATACCTAACAAAAAAAGATAGCAGTCTTCCCCAGATCTTCTCCCAGAACCTGATTTTTCTGCTGTTTTCCATTACCAGTCTGTTAGAGAAAGATTAACATCTTCAGTGAATTTGTATTTTTAATTTAGATTTCTCCTTGTACTGGATTCCACAAAAGATCCAAATGTCCAAATAATATTTTAATGACAGATCAAGGCATAATTAGGTCTACTCTTAGCAGGAGTACTGGTCTGTATACATTTCCATGCATTAGAAAGTATGATTCAGCTGTCTCTAAAAGGATAGACTAATTATAGTGACAGGGAGGATTAATGCTGTTCTTGTCTTAACAACTTGTTATTCACAGTGTGAAAGCCCTCAAACATCTTTTGCTTGGAGGGGGCAAATTTGGGGACTGCCCTGGGGCAACAGAATGAAGTCACTTTGTCAGGAGAAAACCATAAAGATGATAATCATAAGATGTCATTTCAATGTGAACTGTGTGAACTCTGAATTTTCACAGTATACTCCGATAGGCTGAATATGGACACACTCTCACTGTGATAGTGTGTCAGGCGCACCCAGCGCTGTCTCATATTGTTCTATGCAGGACTGTGGATTTTCTGCTTTATCACCAGACTGGAATTTGAACTGCATGGAAATGCTCACCTATTCAAAAATTATTGAAGACTTTGTTACTTTTAATATTCCTATGACACTTATGCCTAGCTGTGTCTGTTCCCCTGCCTTTGCATGGATTTAGGAAAGGAACACATTTTAAAATGCACAAACCAAGAAAAAGTACAGGGTTGGAGGATTATTTTTTTCTGTTTCTCTGGTAATGTAGCTTTTTTAGATTGCAGTCATGTTCACTGCTAACAAGTCACAGGTGAGCACCACATGAGCAGATGAAGATATGATTATAATGGGTGTGTTGACAGTTCTTTATCCCTAGCATACGCATCTTAACATGCACATGTGCATCTGTCATATAGTTAGAGTGGTTGCTTTTGGTTTCTTGACAATGCGGATGCAGTGTGCAGTGTTTAAAAAAATATTAAACCTTTTTTATCTAATTTTTAGCCAGATTCTTTGGAGCAGTGGTCACTTTCTTTAGCCCTAACTGAGCACCTTCTTAATAACTTTATGTGTGGTCTGCTTTATTAAAGTGTGGAAAACTGGAATGTTGAGGAAAGTAGGTATTGAAAGGGCTCTGGCAAGGTTGATAGAGAATACTGTTACAGAGTACAGTCTAATAGACATTACAGTGGGAGAGAAACAGACTGGAAAAGTTAAAACACCCTCTCTGTCCTACCAGGCACAGTAATGGGATAAAAATCGAGATATTTTGTTGTTGGATGATTACACAGTGTAACTTTACTGCTAGATATCACACAAGCCACAATGTCCCACTTCAGGAAGAATGCCTTGATAGCTCTAAAACTTCACTAGAATCAAACGAGGATTAGTACCTGGTCAATATAAGTATTTGACAGCAGTATTAAAATAAACCTTCATAAAATTCCTGCTGCGAAGCTCTGAGGAGCCAAAAATATATGTTTCTGTGTCTACTGCGCTATTCTTCCTATTTATGTTCTTTTTTCCTGAACTTTGATATGAAAAGAGGGAAAAATCATGAAACTACAAATCATCCATTTGTGTTTATGTTTGCTGTCTCCTCTTCAGTAACCCAGAGTACAAGGACACTCCAATGGATATTGCACAACTTCCTCATCTGCCAGAGAAAACCTCAGAATCCTCAGAGACCTCTGACTCTGAATCAGACTCAAAGGACAACTCAGGTAATATACATGGTGTGCCTTTACATCTATGAAAGGTTCATATCATGAGAGCCACGTGGTTGGCTTTCTGGTTCCTTTTACTTCTCAAGTATTGTTGCACTATAACAAAAAAAATCATGTAAAATTAAATTGAAAAGCACTAGAAAAATCTTTTAATGACCTTACCATTTTCACAGTATCTTCAGTTGCTCAGATTTTTTTTTTTACTCTCTCCATGCACTCTTGCCTACATAGTACCAAAATAAATCTTTGATTTCCCAGCTGTGCTTATGAACAGGTGTTGTGCCTTGTGTGGAGGACTTGGGATTGTGACTGTTGAATATGATTCTAGTTCTTCTCTTTCCAAAGTAACCAGATATTCTGCAGGGAAGTCTCTACTGTCAATATTTATGACCCTTTCTCCTGTATACATACATTCCTGAAGAGTCTCGCTAGGGGGCAGTGAAGATTGAAAAATTTGAGGGTTTTCTTCGGTTAATAGAGTATATTTAATTATAAGGTGTGGGTTCCAGCACTCATTTCTAAGCTCTTTAAGTCTGGGACTTCAGCTGTTTTTAAAAGCTGAGTGTACTCGTCAAACCCAATGTGTGAATGAGTCCTATAGATGGTCCAGTGAACAGATGGTTCACACATTCCATTTGTTTTAATAGTGGTTACCTAGACACAGGTACAGATCATCTGGCCTTCAAAGGAGCATGGTATCCTGTGGCCCAAGAAGTAAAGATGTTATTCTGCTGTAGTCTGCAAGATGGATAGATAGATAGATAGATAGATAGATAGATAGATAGATAGATAGATGATTTTTTTTCTCTCGTGTCTGTGATAACAACCAAAAAAAGTCTGGAGAAAATGCGTCGGGCTGATCTATATCAAGCAAAAGCAAGAAGCTCAGGCATTATTGTTATATGATATGGCTGCTCTCTTTCATCTTTTGCTTTTATTTGTTCTCCTTTGACAGATTGGTTTGATGGTTTAAGTCAACACGCAGGCTTGTTGACCACCATCACTGGGAATCTCTTCACCCATTCCTAGTGCTTCCTTTACACTGTCTTGTTCTTAAATAGCCACATGACATGTATGTGCAGAACAGTTTGCATTTCCCATGTGCACTGGAAGTTTCCCCAAGTGAGAAGGTTAGAAGTACATGTGTATTCATGACTTCTAACGTTGATGCAGAGCAAGAGAGTGTTCCTAAGGTGCACAGATGTCTGCATCTCAGAAGGAGATGTCTGGGAGTCTTGGAAGACAGAAGAGACGGGGGCTTCTTTGTTGCAAAGGAAATAAATAGAAATGCCAAAGGACCTGAAATTGGAACACCTTGGATGAAACCAACAAGTTCAGTTCAAGCTCTGATAAAATCCCAGGCAAATATTGTGCAGCTTTAGACCGTCTTACCCTAAGTCCATTCTTCACCAGCTAGAAACCATGGCCTTAAAAGAAAGCATATTCAAAAAAAAGGAAGAAAAAATTGTAGGAGAAATTCATTGCTAGGTGGAACAAAAAGCTGGATGAGACTTAGGGGTTTATGGCTGCTACTTTGCTTCTGGGGCTTTTATTTTTCAAAAGGAACAGGCTCTGTGCTGTTGCTGACACAAGAAAAAGTCCCACTTAATGACTTGTGAAGTGCATTGCCCTGAATGCTCAGGCAGCTTTCCTGTCAAACCCACCTTCTCCAGCACTTCTGGGAAATAGTTTGGTATTGACGTGGCTCCAGGAGTAACCAGTCTTTAGAGGGAAATTGGCCTTTCTCCTGTTCCCCTAAAACAAGCGTATTGAAAAGGGTAGTACTTGGCTCTGATGAGTGAAAAACATCTTTTATTAGCCAACAAAAGATTTCTGGCTGGTCTGTAAAAGACGAGGTCTCCTGAAGCCTGTAGTGACCCTTTTGAACATAGTATGATAATGGAGCGTATTCAGTCTCAAAGCTGCTTTGGCTCTCCTAGTCCAGTGAGCTAGAGTGTTTATCTCACCAGTATTAGAATTATAATTAAATGAATTCAGGCAAGAAGAGTGACAGCTTCTCAGTGCTGTAGCTGGGATATTTTGAATGGTCCTTAGATGATTTGGATCAATCAAGAATTTAATTCACTGGATGAATTTTTTTCTGTATTTTTTTATTTGTTGCCCTTCAGGAGAATATGAGAAGACAGTCTAGCAACAAAACAAAATTGTTTTAACTGCTTTATTCATTTGAATTTATACACATATGACCTTCTCCTCTTACATGGGAGGAAATCAGCAGTAATTCCACTGAAGCCAGAGACATTATGCCACTTCAAAAGTGGCAATGGTCAGAGGAAAATGAGATGAGAGAACTAGAATCTTCATTAGTAAATAGTGCTATACCTGGATGCCTGCCCACTGTAGGAGAACATTAATGTGAAAGAACAACCACCAGAACATAATGATGATAATGGGATTGTTCACTGACACCTCTCTGGATGGCACGGCTACAATAGTGTTGTGCTCACAGTTGTCAAAATGATTCTTGTCCTGCGAGCAGATTAAAAGGCCGCCCTCAATCAAGGTGCAGCCATATAGCATAGGCTTTTAGTACATGAACAGTCCTGAGCCAGAGACATTCATGGTGATCAAAACTCTCCCAACACAATTTTGCAAAAATTGTGGCTCTACAGAACAGAACACCGTTTGCCAAAAAAAGTTTAAAAGAAATCAAATCTCATTGGTAGGTAGAAATCTGCATTTGGATTATAATATTATGTTCCTGTTGCTAATGGTTTGTTTCACTTTCATTTTGCTCCAGAGGACAATGAGAACTCAAAGTCAGATGAGAAAGGAAACCAGTCAGAAAACAGTGAAGACCCTGAATCCGACAGGAAAAAGTCAGGAAATCAGTCAGATAACGAAATGAACTGTAATGATGATGGGAACAGCTCCAGCAACCAGGACAGCAGGGACAGTGATGACAGCTTTGAAAACTCTGACTTCGAGAATCAAAAGGCTCCTGAGGACAGTTTTGGCACTCTTGGCTCTATGCAGATCAAGGTGGAGCGCTATGTTGAGAGTGAGTCAGACTTGCGGTTGCAGAACTGTGAATCACTGACCTCCGATAGTGCCAAGGACTCAGACAGTGCAGGTGAAGTAAATGCCCAGTCTTCCAGCAAACATCAGAAGAGGAAGAAAAGGAGAAAAAAGCAGAAGGGAGGCAGCATGACCCGGAGAAGGCTGTCAAGCACCTCAAGTCCAAATGGACTTGACTCAGCTTTGGTGGAACAGCCCCAGCTGCTCTCGTCACCAAACAGTGCCTCAGTGCTCAAAATTAAAACAGAAATCTCAGAACCTATAAATTTTGATAATGATAGCAGTATTTGGAATTACCCACCCAACAGGGAAATCTCAAGGAATGAATCACCCTACAGTATGACCAAGCCCCCCAGCTCCGAGCACTTCCCTTCCCCCCAAGCCAGCAGTAGTTTACATGTCTCCATTCCAGACTCCGTTCTCACCCCACCAGGGACTGAAAATACTGCCAGCCGTAAAACTCAGTTCAGCACCTCATCCAACTCAGCCTTGGCTCCTGTGTCCTCTGACCCTTTGTCACCCCCACTTTCAGCATCTCCAAGAGACAAACACCCAGGAGGTCCCACAACTTCCAACTCTTTGTTGTACACTGGGGATCTGGAAGCCCTTCAGAGGTTACAAGCAGGCAATGTGGTGCTTCCTTTGGTTCACAGGGTAACGGGAACCCTTGCTGCGACCAGCACTGCTGCTCAGAGGGTCTACACCACTGGCACTATTCGGTATGCTCCAGCTGAAGTTACTTTAGCCATGCAGGGCAACCTCCTCCCCAACACCCATGCTGTTAACTTTGTTGATGTTAACAGCCCCAGCTTTGGGCTAGATCCTAAAACACCCATGGAAATGCTCTACCACCACGTTCACCGACTCAATATGTCGGGACCATTTGGAAGTGCTGTGAGCGGGGCCAGTCTGACCCAAATGCCTGCAGGGAATGTGTTCACAACTGCCGAAGGACTTTTTTCCACTCTTCCATTTCCTGTGTATAGCAATGGCATTCACACTACACAGACTCTGGAACGGAAGGAGGATTGAAATATGACCACATACTGTGTTCAGTGTTATACTCTGAGGCATAGACTATGTTTTAATTTAGACCTTTAATTCTAGCACTTTGAATTTGAGCAGGTCAGCTTATTATCTCAATATGATGGTCCCCATTTCATTCCCTTTCTCTTTAACTTGACTTATTCTTTAATGTAAAGATATTTTTTTATTTTTGCCTTCAGAGAGTTGAAGTACCAGTTGCCTGCCATTTTGTCTTCTTCTAAGATGTGTGTTTTTTCCTTTGCATCTTTATTAAGATGCCTTTAATATGTGTATGCCTCTGCCATAGAATACTCAGTGTTGTGGTAAAGAGATTTTAAAGTGACAACCATTGGTTTTACTTCAAAATGATCTTGATATGATCAAGATTAAAAGAAACAAGCATAAAAATTGTGCCCTGTTTGACTAAGTCAAATGAAAAGGGGGTTTTGTTCCTAATTCCTTTAAAATAGGGGATAGTATTTTAGAATTTTATGCAGAGTTTAATTCTCTTTTTATGGTTAAGATTTTCTTACTTGCACATAAAATAATTTGGGTTCTTAAAAAGTTAATTTCTGGCCTGTGACTAGAATGTTAAAAAGTTGGACTAAATGTTAATTACTGAAACTTTAACTTAATTTCTAAAACCATGGTGCTATCATTTATTAATCTGTAATGTCTTCATACAATATGCAGCTTGTGGGCTGGGTTTTTTGGAAAGAATGTGTTCCATACTGGTTTATAGTGGGGTGCTGCAGTCTCCTTGGTTAGTTAAGACAAAAGCCCTCATTAACATTTGCTGCAGGACTTAAAATTTTTTACCTCCAAACTAACAAGCATAGCCTCACATCAAATTTAAATGGGTCAGGAAGCCTTTTTCAAAAAGTGCTTAAAAACAAAAAAAACAATTTAATTGACGCGAGGAGCAGTTTCTTAGGTGCATATTGTTTTGCTTTATTTTTTTCTCAGTGTAACTGAGGCTAATTTTGCAACATCAAATAACACTTCAGAGTAAAAAAAAAACAGTACTATTTAACATGTTTTGTTTTGTTTTTCATTTAATATTATAGAGGGAAGGTTGTAAATTTCTTTTTTTTCCTTTGATTTGGGTATTTTTTGTTAATATTTTCCTTATTTCTAGTATTGAAACCAATATGTTTTAAAACTGAAGAATGGGTTAATAAGCTTGAAATAGATAACTACAACTGAAAACTGCACACTAAGTAAAAGAAAAGAAATCTCCTATTTTGTCTTTGTTGCCAGAAATCACAGTGTAGTGTCAAACACTCCAAATGACTGTCAAATATAAATTCTTCTTCCACTCCATCTTTGGCAGCTGTTTGTTAAGGCATCTAATAACAGATGTGAGAACTGTAATGTGTACAATGTGTAAGTGTCCTTGGCTGTCAGTCCCATTGCAGTTTCAATGTGTGTTACTATATGCAGTATATACTAAGCTAATGTAGTTGTTTTGTCCTTTGTCTTCTCTGTGCTTTATCTCTAGTCCGGAGTGGTAAAGTCCCATTCCTGCAGTCCTAGTGAACCAGTGATTCTTGGGGGTTAGTGGTTTTTGTGTGGTGGCCTTCCTCTGTAATGTCACCTTATGCTGCTTCCACTGTCTGTATACATTTTAATTTCTGCTGTTGCTTTGCTGTTGTGTATTCTCAAACCTCTCTCTCCCCTTCCTCTCTCCCCACCTCCTCCACACGTTTTCCCTCTCTCTTTCTCTCGCTCTCTCGTTTTCTCTTCTTCACTCTCAGAGATAAAAGACTCTTAACTAGCTCAAGGTTAATGGAGCCATTATTCCCACAGAGGAATTCTGGGTATGACTTACTCTTCCAGTGTACCCCACAATGCACTACAGAGTAATGCTCAGATATATTAAGCAAATTGACGCCATATAGCCTCAGTTGTTAACATTCCCAGAGTCCTTGTGCTCGAACTGTAAGCGGAGGGTGCATTTCTTTGGTTTTCTCCTAGGTAGGCTGGTGGAGCAATACGTAGAACAATTACCAGTGAGATATGAAATTCTTTCAAAGGTCGACTGGCATTGTTTAAAAAGGAAACTGAGCTTAGAATTGTCATATATATTCGCTTATGTGTGCAAAGCTAATGTATTAACTCAGCTGTCCTTTTTGACCACTTACTGCATTGTGTCAATTTCTGTGGTAGCTTTGAATTTGAGAAGTAGGTCCAAGCCACAGAGGAGTGATAGTGAAAAAGGAATTGGATGCCAGAAATTTAATTAATGAGCTTTTAAAGGTTCCATAGGAAGGATTTAAGTAGGTTTTAAAAAGGCAAGAAAGCTGATTGGGAAATTCAAAGTTTAATTTTGGAAGCTCTGCTCTAGCTATGGAACAATCAAAGGAGTGCACCTATCAGCTATGAAGAACAGCTAGACAGCTGTTGTTGTTTTGGGTTTTTTTTTATAAATGTTACTGTGTTGTGTCAAAATGATTTCTGGTGATTTGAACTAACAGATAATCACAGCTGCTGTCTAAATCCATAGTGTTTAAAATTACAAAATGAAAAAAAAACTTCATTACCTGTGAAGACTGTGTCTGTGTTTTTAACTATTTCTTGTACAAATATATGAAATCTTTTATGAGGAGACTGGTGCCAAGTAGCTGAATAATGGGGAAAGGGATTCTGTTCGTATAAATCTTAGCAGTGTTACCAACTCTACAATATAAAAAAAATTAAAATGTTAAAAAGTGACAGCTATGGTACATTTATTTTGTGTTAAGCTAACCGAATCTAACTTCTTGAGTGCCTGGCTTATTTGAAACATTTTTTTCATTGATCATTGATAATGCTGCAAATCAGAAATGTACATACTTCATTTACAACAGGGTTCTTTTTATACTTTTGTAGATTCTCATACATGTCATACATGGTTGTCTTTATGTAACTTAATTTTTTTTCATCCCGCAGGTGCCATTTTCATAATAAACTTCTCTTGGATTTGTTACTATCTGGCATCATTTCTTTTACATATAACCATCCTGACTAATGAATGCTGGTAGTATTTGTTTGAGCAGGTATTTTTTAATTGTTTTGTAAAAAAAAAAAACTAAAATACAAGAAAAAATAACCAAAAATCAAAGAAGATAAAGCTAGATTTTTATTAACACTTGCGAAATGAAGAAAAGAAGCTGTCAAGATGTAGGTTAAGAATGCTAATCCAAATACTACAACAAACTTGCCACCATTCTAAATTCTCAGCTACCCCAACTCATTGTCATATTGAGCATTTTTATGCACATTATCAAAGCTGAATAATGGACCTGCAACATTAACCACTATAGAAAGTGTGCATTTTTTCTTGATTAATGCACACTGGAAGAGGTCAGCTTTGTACATTAATCATTTAAAATGCACTTTATATTTTCATTTTTATACTCTATGATGTTACAGTGAAACTCTAAAGTCACATTATGTCCTACTTAGGCTGCTGATTCTTTTAAATGTGTACTTTCTTTCCCCAGAGTGGCAACTTGTAAGTTGTTGGTGTCGTGTGGCTAGACATTCTGCCTTACTAACTGAGAACAGAAACATTTACCAGTGCAGAACTGATAAGGCAAAAAGCCTTGACCCCACAAATGAAGGGGGAAAAAAAAAAGTCAAAACCAGTTTTGATGACACAGATAGCCACATAGAGTGGCTAAAAAGGGAATGACCTGCATAAATTCTGAAAAAAAAAGGCCTGAGGCAAGTGGTTTTAGTCTCTGCAGTGAAAAGCAGGGAGAAGCTATGGTACAGGAGATGCCACCCCAGGTACCCATCGCTCTGTGCCGACTCTGGTGGTGGCTGCTGCATGCATAGAGGAGGGACTGGGTGGTGGGAGACAAGGGGAGTGGGAGCCTTCTCACCCATGGCTTACGTGGTCTTTACATTTCTCCTTCATTCATGGCCTTTCTTTACAGTGCCTCCCCAACCTGTGACAAAGATTTTGTTATTGCTGAGTATGCAGTCTCTAAGAACAAAAATTTGAGGCAATCAAGACAGTGCTGCCTGTAGCCAAAATCCCTAAGCATCTCTGAGTGCCTAAATCTTTTCTCCTCTGTACATCCACTTAATAATTAACACTACTAGGCTAATCATTCTGGGTCAGACTCTGGTTGCTTTATTAATGCTGAGTAAAACTGTCTATTCACAGTTTTCAGTACATCTCTTTTCAGTGGAAGATACACTCAGCTGAAACAAGAGCATATAAATCTGGCTGGCTGGGCTGATTAAATAAAAAAAAAATGGAGAGAAATGTATGCACAGTTATAGCTCAGTGAGCCAGTCCAGTCCCTTAATAGCCTGAAGTCTGGCTCTTTGAACTTCCAAGCAGTTCAGGATTCCTACTTCCCAGGCTCCAAGCATTGAGTTTGCTACGTCTCCAACTTCCAGGGGGTAGAAAGGAGCAGAGGTTAGCGATGCTGCTTTCAGCTCTGCTTGCATGTTCCAGTTGGCAATGCATCTTGTTTATGAGGTAGCTAAGGGTACAGATGCCAACCGAGAAGAAAACTGAATTTAAATGGAGATTGGAAGAATGACCAGAATAAAGATTAATGGAAGAATAACATGCCTGTTCCAAATAGTGTTAACCAATATTAACTAAAGCCACTAATTCCAAGAAAGGGCTTGAGAGAGGCATTTCTGAGCTGTTATAAAGGCTTTTTAAATCTTAACCATACTGCCTATACATTACATCAGAGCATGGAGTTGATGGTCAAAAGGAATAGACTGCTCTATGACTTGCAGTTTAATGAGGAACTTTGTGCAATAAAGAAAATTATGGAAAGCCATTTTGTGGTAGGTTTTTGTAGTGATGTTACTGCACTGGTTAATCTCTGAGAATGGATATTGTAAATTATTATCTGCAGCAGCTTTATTAAACAAAAACAACTGCTTGAAAGGGTTGAGCCCTTTGAAAAGGGTTCTTGGGGGTAGGCTTAGCTGCTATCTTTGTAATATTTGACGAAAAACTGTTTTCCATGCAGGAAGTTGGGGAAACTTTGTCAAGTCATTTCATCAAAGAACATTTCCTAAAACAACTGATGTCAGTACCTGCCATCTCTAGAAAGTTTGTTCCTGAACTGCTTGTTTTGCAAGGTGATATATGCAGGTATTTAAAAGCTACTCAAGGGGTTCCAAGGGGAAAAAGGCTCTTTCAGAGCCTCATGACTCTGAAAGGTTATAGTGAAAGAAAAACATTTCAGGAGTACTTAGGTAAGTACTCTGACAGCTTGCACTGGTGTTCTTGCAAGGTGGTCATGTCACTGGAGTAACTTTGATGCCCCTGACAGCACATTTATTGTTATGATTCTAGGAACTGCATTAGTTTAAATGTGTCAATGCTTTCAGAGTTATTTGCATAGTATTTTCCCTTCTTACCATTGTAATTTCTTTATTTTCATTTTAGGGCTGGGGGCGGAGGGTGGAAAGACTTGATGTACGTTGTCAACTAAATTAATGAACTGACATCTATCCAGTGAGTTTACCGAAGAACCTACAGAAATGTGAACAAATGGGATATCACCAGAGCCACAGATGCTCAGGTAAGATCTAACCATTTATAAAACATGCACATGCATGCATACAGATGCTCAGATCTACTACCTCTGAAAACCAGTTGAGCTTTCAAACTGGCAGGGTGGTACCTATGTATGTGTGCATAATAAAGGTCCTTTCTTCCCCTCTTTCACCTATTCCTTCATCTTTTCATAAGTGAGTGCTGGAAGATGTTTTCATAAAATATATCAAATCACATCCACACTTTTTCAGCAAATTGCAGAATCATAGAGTAGTTTGGATTGGAGGGAACCTTAAATGTCATCTAATTCCAACCCTCCTGCCATAGGCAGGGATGCCACACACTAGATCAAGTTGCTCAGGGGCCCAGCCAACTTGGCCTTGAACACTTCAAGGGACAGGGCATCCATAACTTCTTTGAGCAACCTATTCCAGTGCTTCACCACCCTCTGAGCAAAGAATTTCTTCCTCACATCTAATCTAAACCTACTCTCTTTCAGTTTAAAACCATTGCCCCTTGTCCTGTCATTATCTGCCCATGTAAAAAGTCCCTCTCCCTCCTTTTTAAAAGCCCCCTTATTGTACTGAAAGACTGATAAAATTTGTTCCTAAAGCCTTCTCTTTTCCATGTTGAACAACCCTAACTCTCTCAGCCTGTCTTCATAGGAAAGGTGCTCTAGCCCTCCACTCTGGAGAGAGTGGAAGAACAGCTTTTATTCCCATAATCACTGTGAGGTGGGTCTTTCAGCAAAAAAAAAAAAACAACAACAGAGTAGTTTGGAATTATTTCATATAAATAACCACATTTCCAGAAGTATCATACTCAGAAGTAAAACCTAGTTTAATGACTCAAGTCCAAAGCCATGCAAATTAAATCAATAATTATGAGTTTGATTACATGTGTAGGAAGTTATAAATTTTTTCCCATTTTCCAGGAGCTGTGCAGATTAGATGCAATCCAGAAAATAAGGCATCTTTTAGTAGACACCAACAGCACAATGAGTACTGACTTAATGCTTAGGCAAAATGATCATCAGGACCCAATAAAGGCTTATGGGAACTCAGTGGGAGAATGCTTGCATGCTTTGCAGACAGGAGACTTTACTGTCTGGCACTTTGTCTCAAATTACCTTTCACTGACTCTAGAGACATGGAAAATATTGAGATTACCTTTCCCGTTACGAGTTTTCATGAGAAAAAGGACCCCTTGTCTTGTTTGTAATAAAAGTGAACATAATATTTTCTGGCAAAAGGAAAGGAATCAGGTTTTCCTCTTGCTTTAAAAGCATTCACAGATTTATAGCGGAAATGACAGGAACAGGATGTATTAACCATATGACCCCAGCAGAATGAGTCTACACCCTTGATTGATGTACAGGTTTGTCTATGTCCTCTGAATAGCCACAAAAGGTCCAGTCTTGGTCCAGCTTAAATTAATGAAATTAATGAGAACTTGACTAATGACTTTAATGGCTTCAGGACCAAAGTTTTGATCCAATATTCATAATCAAATAACAAAGCAGTGCCTATAGCATGAACCACAGACAAATGAGTCTGCGGCTAATTGTTACATCAAGCTTCCTTTCTAATCCTCTACCACACCAGTCACAGGCCAAGAGAGCAGCTCTTTTTTGTTTCATTTAAAAGTCTTTCCAAGTTTTTCCAAGCTGCATGGTCTGATCCTTCCACAGATTCCTATCTTTAAAACATGGTGGGAGTGAGTCAAAGACACAGGTAGGACTGTAAAAACTGCCTTCTCACCCATGGTCTGTGGGAGTAGGCCTGGCTGCCAAAGGACTCCAAGGAGGAAACTCTGCTGGTTATCAAAGCTTGTATTTTCTTGAACTGCCAGCAGTGCTACCTGATGGCAGCACCAGAATCACCAGTACGGCTTTCCCAGACCCTCTCTGAATATCATCCAAGAGATGGGAATGTTCACATTTTAAGGAGGTGAGTATTGACTGAAACCATTTCTGCTCAGTACTGTGAATCTCTGAGGTCTCTTAACATTTTTTTCTTCTAGTCAGTCCTCTGCTTTATTATAGCATGTAAGATAGCATCTTGCAGGGTAGCGACAAAAAATTATTTCAGTTCTGGAAGTCCAGTCTCCTTAGATTATAGCAAATAGAAAGAACTAGGATTCTCCAAAGATTTATTTTGAGCTGAAAATACAAACTAAATGCTACGATTCATCCTCATAGCAAGGACACAGGGATCTTTGACTTTTCAGGGTAAGATTGGTTTCTAAGAACAGGCCTCCCACTTATTGCTCATTGGCACTTGGAGCAAGCTGTAATTTTTGCCCTCTTTCCCACTTAAAAGGAAGGGTCCTTGCTGCTCTGTATCCTTTTGCCTCTGTTGAAAGACCTGCAGCTGATGAGCCTGGCTAGGCCCCTTCAGTTCCTAGGCAATTTTCTTCACTGGACATTACCTGAAATTTCCCATTGCGTGTTATTGTGGTTTCACCCCAGCTGGCAACCAAGCCCCACGCAGCCACCCGCTCTCTGCTCCACCAGCAGAATCAGGGAGAGAATCAGAGGGATAAAAGGTGGAAAACTCATGGGTTGAGATACAGACAGGGAAAGCAAAAGTCACGCACACAAGCAAAGCAAAACAAGGAATTAATTCACTGCTTCCAATGGGCATACAGGTGTTCAACTATCTCCAAGAGAGAAGGGCCCTGTCACGCATAACAGTAACTTGGGAAGACAAACACAGCCACTCCAAACATCTTCCCCTTCCTCCTTCTTCCCCTCACTTTATATACTGAGCATGATGTCAGATGGTATGGAATATCCCTTTGGTCAGTTTGGGTCACTTGTCCCAGCTGTGTCATGTCCCAGCCTCCCACGCACCCCCAACTTCCTTGCCAGAGTGGCAGTACAAAAAGCAGAAAAGGCCTTGGCTCTGTTTAAGCACTGCTCAGTAACAACAAAGACATCTCTGTATTATCAACTCCCTGTTCACTACAAATCCAAAACTCAGCACTGTGAAGGAAATTAACTCTACCCTAGCTGAAACCAGCACACATGTTGGCATGATCATTTGCTTCCCATGAGACTGTAGCCTTCATCTTTTCTGTATGGTCATTTTTTCTCTTTTTTCCACCACGTTTGTTTTTGGCTTTGCCCATCCTTGTTATCTTCAGAATGTCTTCAAACACACACCCCAGGGTGCATAACATTTTCCCAGTGTGATCTATAACCATTACTGCCACTCCCTGGGCCTTGTTACCAAGCCAATTTTATATCCAATTGAGTATTTTAGTATCATCCCATACTTGCTAACCTTACAAATTAATCTGCTATGTGGCACTGTATTGAGAGCCTTTTCAAGTCCAAGTAAATTATGTCTCCTTCTTTATCACTGTCCACTTTCATTGTCACTTCCTCAGAGAAATGAATCAAGATTGTTAAGCATGACCTCCTTTTTGTAATCCATGCTGACTACCTCTAACCAATCTATATTAGATTGATATTAAATCAGGACACAGACTCCAAGGGGGCCTGCTACATAAATGCAACCTAAGGTTGCTTTATGTGGAGATGAGAGGTGGGAATCGCTGATACACTAAAGTTAGCAGTACCAGGTCTGATGGTTTGCATAACTTATTAGTGGCCAGATCCCTCCCCAGAGTCTCAACCAGAACTCCTCTGGGTAGAATAAAACCTTTTATCTGCATTTGCCTAGCCTGTTTTAGTTACAGAAGTGAATGCGATCACTGAGGATGAGAACCGGGTTCTGCCTTTATTTATTTATGATTAAGTCAAAATCACAAAGACATTCCAAAACCTAATTTTCAACAGAATGTTGTCCCACAGCTTCTGAGAAGAGCTATATCTGCATTGCCGAATGTGTATGTCAAAAGACAGCATTGGCATTTGTTTCCTGTACAAAGCCAAGAGAATCTCCCACCTTGGCTAAGGTGCTGGAGAGCATGCGTGCTATGTCAGCTGCAACAATTTTCCCAATATACCTTTAAGATATTTGGCATCTTGCTTCCCATGAAACATGTGCCTGCTCTGAGTACATGTCACTACTGACTAATGCCAGAGAAGCAACTTTTTCCTCCGCAAGAGGTGGGCTCAGGGACTGCAAGAGACACCGTAGAATCATGTACCATGTTGCCTTGCTTGCTTGCTGAGGTATGAAGATGGCAGCCTGCACAAGCAGGATGAGGAAAGAGGATCTCAGCAGTGCATACTGGCAGCAGTTTAGGTATAAATTATGTTTTACCAGCTTTTCTGCCTCAGTGACTGGAAATATCTCCCTCAATGCTGTAAGCACAATAGAGGTCTCTTTAATTTGGGAGTAGAGGGCCAATCAATCCCGACAGTCTGTCTTGAGCTTCTTTGACAACATATGCATCAAGCACACTGACATCCAGAGGAAGTGAAAGGCATCCCTTGGGAAACCAACCTTTGTGCACCTTGGGTGTGCTATGAGACAGAAGGCCAAAGTGAGCCTTTTAATCTACCCCCTGTGAAGGCTTATTGCTTATATCCTATGTACACACATATGGTACCCTTGTGTCTTCAAATCAGAAATGTAGTAGTCCATGTATGGTGGGAGAGATGTTGTTCTGGAAGAGTTCAGCACAGTCAGTGCTGCTGCAGACTTACATATTCTGGCAAACATCCACTGAAACATAGGAAAGAGGCCCCCCAAACAGTTTGGCATGCATTCAAGGCCTTGACCGTGTAACAGCCAGTACAGACATGCTCAGAAAAATAACTTGCAGAAGCAGTAGGTCAATGCAGAGAAGCATAACTTAAAGATAAGGTTATAAGGGTATAAAGAAATAGTTGGAGCATGGCTTCCCTGGTTGGAAGAAAAGATTGCTCACATGCTTTATGATGAAAGAGTTCTGAAGAGAAAGTAAAGAGAAACTAAGACAATCATGTATTTCTTAGGCAAATAGAAAAGCAGAAAAACAAAAAAAAAAAAGGCAAACCTAGTTGCTAGAGCTCTCACATTGCTAGTATCTGCAGATAAAACATGTAGTCTTGTCATTGGCATAAGATATATCACAGCTACATGGCGTCCCACAGTTAAAGAAACATGGTTTAATATCAAATGCATCATATAAAGTTACACATACAATCCTAATAACCTAACACCTTTAAAGAATCAGCTATTGAGTAAGCCTACACCATAGAAAGTTCCATCAGACAGAAAATTATGTAACATACCCTTCAAGCAGAAATTGTATTCAATACTTCTCTGTACAAATCTGGTCATGGGTGACAGGTCAGATGATAGTCACTGTCCCTTCTGATGGTAATACCCTGTTGAAACAGTGACCTTGCTGACACTAGTAAGAAGTCTGCTCTATATGTGTGCAATTTGTAGAGTTAAATCTTAGGCAAATTAGGAACAACAAAAGGTGAACCAAAAATGAGATCCAAAAACAGCAGCAAAATCATTTGTCATGACTATAAGGTTTTGCTTATGATTTCCAGCACAATTCTGTGAGCAAATAGTGACATTTTGTAAAGGATCAAAAGTATCTTTTCATTATTGTGTTGGCTCCATGTTCTCCTGCAGCAGATGACTTCTACTTAGAGGACTCAGCAGTGCACTTCAGTTCACATCCACGAGAGGAGAGAGTGGGAACTGACATTTGAGATAGAAGATATCCTTTAACTTCATCACTAAGTGTCTGCAGGATATTTGCCTTCTCTGCTTCTTCGGATCATGGCTCAAACATGATCAGTTCAAAACTGATCTGGTTCCCCATGATAAGCAGGGACTTACACCATCCAGACAGCTTGAGCACTGAGTGGTAGAGTCACGGCACCCCTGCACAGGACAAAGAACTCCACCACAGTCCTGCCTTGTGGTCAGCCATCACACTCTGCATGCTGCCCCTTCTGTACATCATTCCTGGCTGCCAGTGTCAGGGATATACTGTCTTGGGTGGGTTTGGGGACAGCACAAAATTTCTAAGGATTCTTGGGACCATCTAAATTATAATCAAGTTGCTTATAATATTAAAATTCATAGGACCAGAAATCACACCCTGAAAAAATTTTCCCAAACCTCACAAATATTAACTTCATCACTGGCCTAGTACCATGCTCAAAAAAAGAATAGAAAGTTCAAAAACTCTTCCATTGCTTTAATGGCATGGTGTGCATCACCTCAAAATATGCACCACTTTGGCTTCATGGTGCTGCAATGAGGCACAGACTTTGCCACTTAGACATGCATTTATTTCCATTACTAACATTCATGTTCCAGTGCAGACAAGAGGAGGTTTGTTTCAAACTAAATTAAACCATGATGATATCCTAGACCTTTGCAAGTGTGTAGTGATACTGTTTAGTAGTGCTGCTGAGTAATGATGCTGCTGCTGTTAGCAGTAGCAGTTTTTTTAGCATTAGCAGTAATGGTGGTGTATTGTAGTAATAGTATCACTTCTACTATCTCGCAGTAGTGATGGTAGTGTTACTAGGATAAGACCTAAGTACTGCTGATTTTCCTGTGCTTATGAAAGTGCACTTAACTGTGAATGCCTGCTTCCAACTTCCTTGACCCTCTCTGCTTGCTTCTTCCCTTTTTGGTCACTGATAGACTAACTTTTTCATTTATGTACAAGATTACACACTGTCAGAGGTTAGCAAAGTAGGCAAATTGGAGTCTTCATTTTAGAATATTATTTGTCAGTTGACCTTGTAATACTATCTTTTGATAACTGCATATGACACCAGCTTTTAATACTCTGTCTGGGCTGATAGATAAAATCCAAGGCACAAATCAGTAACTGTCCAAGGGCCTGATCACCACAAAGATGGCCTGCCTTTTCACACCATGCCTAGACTAATGCTGCCTAAAGAAATCTGCATGAGCTATTAGGAGGGGTTCGTCACTGATAATTTGCTACAGTGGGAACTTGACATCCTTGTAAGGGGCATGCAAAAAGCTTTTCGTTAGTTGTCTAAAATGGCTGAGAAATGCTGTGATGTTATATGTCAGAAATAACATTTTCTTTAATGATATGGGTGGGTCTGGAGAACTGCAAGGCAATCCTCTTCTGCATACTGTAAGAACATGTCACAGATCAGGGCTCAAAGAGCATGAAAATGCTGACCACTAACTCAACATAGTAAGATAATATTAATAATAATTATAATAATGATGAATTGTTGCAGTCTTATTCATAAGCATTTGTTAGATCTGAAATCTTATTAGATCTTCATACACATCCCATCCATATACCTGACAGCCCTCTGCTGAGCCATAAAGGTGAGTGGCACGTGCTCAGTGAAGCTGCCCTATACAGCGAAATAGTTTATGAGAAATGACAATATATGATGAGAATACAAAACTGGATAATAGGTTTATTTATTGATTGCAAATAAAATTCATGAACTGTGAAGCTGGAAACTGCACCAGAGGGAACTGGTCCAAGAGGACATTAGGGAAAAAGAAAGAGAGGGGGAAAGAGAAAAAGTGTGTGTGTGTGTGTGTGTATTACACATAAACTAAGTTAAAGGTTGCCAAAAGGCTTCTGATTCCACAAGCAGAGCCTCTGAGGATAGGATCTGAAAGCCTTTAATGCTACTAAAGCTTTGTCAGTAAGATATTTGCATATTTTGCCTACAAACCCAAAATGCTGTATAAATTCATTTTTATTTACCTTTCTGCGACTTCCAAAAGAAACCTCACAGGAAGCCATTAATGATACCGCTTCATAAGAGATAATTTTCAGAGAGGCTTTGCAGGTAGTAACTAAAGAGGGGGAAAATGTGTGTCAAATTTAGTTTATTAACAATATTATCCTTAAACAGTATCTCAAAAACTAATTCATCTTCAAATTTGACTGTAAAAACTGCATGATCCTTTACTCTGTGTGCATGTGAATTTATATCGCACGTCTTCTTCCTGTTTACTAGAAAGGGAAATAGGAGAGTTTTGATGCGCTGGGGCTGGAGGCTGGAAAACACAATTTTGTCTTCATGCTATGGCACCTTCCATTCAAATTCAGGTCCCTTTCTCCACAGCCCCCCAGCAAAACCAACAGGCAAGCAGCTTTCACAGACCATGTGCAAAGGGCCACCAACAGCACCTACCTGCAGAGGAATTCTTGGGTTGGTTGGGAACCTCTCTGCAAGACACCCCCAGTCCCCAGCAGGGGACAGCACAAAAACTTTGCTTGCTGGGGGAGTATTTGCCATTTGCATCCTGCACAGGGAATCTGGATTGCCACAACAACTCACCCCAAGACAAATCATACTGGTATCCAAAACATTTCCCCCACACAAAATCAGGCCTAGTGTCCCTGGTCTGTCCACAACTCACAACTGTAGGCATTTGAGATGAGATTGCTGTATTTGTTATAAGTTAAACAATACTTTTTGTTTACTGTAATGACAGGTTCTTGGCAGACAGACCTTTGGACAAGCTAAATGAGAAGCAATTGCTCTTAAGTCCATGGCTGCAAGAAATCAGGAGTTCCATTTAATACAATTTTAATAGCATGGTTTTTTAATCACAACATGGCAAAAGCAGTCTTGACCTTTTCCCTACTTAAGCACAAAGTACTGAAACTGTTGTGTCTTCCCACACTTAGAGAGGACCTTTTTTCTCATGTGAATTTATAATATTCAGTACAAGCTTCTTTTAAACTTTCCTGTTGTTTTACTCCCTCTACTCAGATCCTTTTAAGATATAATTTATTAGAGGTTTCCTCTTCCTTCCTGTACTTTTCTGCTCTGGATGCTCTATTTATAGTCTTTGTAATCCAAAATTATGTCTGAGGTAAAACACAGAGAGTCATACATGTAGGCGACATCAATGTCCCCCATTCCACCGCCCAATCCAGCACCTTTGCCCCTCATTTGTCCTTTAAACAGAGGAAAAATTTCTCCTGATTATTTACATACTAATTTTTCTGCATTTAATCTACATTTAATCATTTCATCTATATCTACTTTATCTCTATACAGTAGCCTTTCTCTCCCCACATGCTGCATAGACCAGAGTCCCACCGCATCCCTTGTAGGGCTGGCATATATGTTGTGCCCCTGACTACAGGTGAGTACTGTGTTCTGATTACAACCCATCAATGGCTCCCAGAGACAAAATGAAAGGTTATATACATGAACCATATGAGGCGCCAGAAACCTGGGCCCCACTGCCCCGGAGGGTGGGCAGAGAGTGGGGAGAAGCAACATCTTCATTACATGACCACTCTCCTTCCACCACCTCCTTGGCCACAGTGCCTGGTTGAAGCTAGTGAGATATTGTGCAATTATGAGGCTCCTTGGGAATGGGGCAAGGAGGAAAAAGTGCTACCTGGTCATGCCCTGGCACAATCATCTCCTCCTCCCCAGTTGAAACAAAACAGGTCTGCACTCAGACTGTCCTTTTCTTGTTCAGGATAAAACTTGACCCATATTGTCCTGGAGGAAAGCAAAACACCTCTATTCCTTGCAGAGCTGTTATTCCCAGGCACAACCCCACTGAAATCAATACTACTTCTTCAGCACAAGTGTTTCAAAACCCAACCCTACTGTTGTGGGTACACCTGTGGTCCATTACAAGGTCCCTTCTTTCTGTGACAGATGAGCAGCTGAAAATGCTTAAATAAAAGCCCCAGCCTTTCTGAGTGCCTGCCAGCCCTGCTACACATAGACATGGGTAAGCAGGGAGGTGCACAGGGAGGATGAAAGACAGCTATGATAGCAATGACAAATTGTTAGTGGAAAGGCCTCAGTATCTAGTGGAGGCTTATAGATGGTTTAGTAAGGTTTTCACGGCTCTGTACTGAAAGGCTACAGTGAACTGCAGTTGTATTTGTTCTTTGCAGGTGCTGTTTTGTTTTCCTGGGTTTTTCCACACAAACTGAGGAAACATTGCGTCTGGAAAATTACAAGGTCAGCTGGTGCCAGAAGCTATTGCTGGAGAAACAGCCCAATGACACCATTAACCAGACTACAGTTAATTAGTAGCAAACCCTGAAGATGTTTCTTACATTATGACACAGAGAGATAGTGGAGAAAGCAAGAAAAAGAAAAATCTGGATAGGGGACTTCAAAATGGAATGCTTCTTTAAAAAATTAATATGGAAGAATTAAAAAAAACCCAAACTCAGGAACGTAAGGATGTCAGTCTTTTCTTCCTCCAAGTACAAGTGCTTGAGATATTTTCAAAAGCTAGCAGCAGCTCTGTGTGACAGCATTCTCTCCTGCTGTGTGCTACCCCAGGAATGTGCCTGGGGAAAGTGCCACAGTGGTGAAAATGCATGTGTGGAAAAGGGGTTCTCCAATGCATGTGTTTGCTGGGTGTGCATGGGTAGTGTCTGGAAAGGTCTCTTTGTGCTGATGTTCATGCCCTATAATTCTAATACAACAATTATTTTATAATCCTTTATTATATTTTTAACTAATTTAAAGTTCAAAGTAGATTATCCATATAGCTGAATTGTTTAAATGCTTAAGCCTCTTTTTGCACACCAAAAAGAGGGGAGTTTAGATATTTCACCTTTAATGCCCCATGATAATTTTTCCCCTTCCTTCAAAAACAGCTGCAAAACAAATAAATAAAGTGAAACGTTCAGGGCCAGAAACTGTTTCTCTTTGCTGCTCCTCAGAGGTCATTACCGAGGTTTAATCCCCACTTGCAGTTCTGTAAGACAAGCAAACCACAGGCTGTGATAGACCAGGACTTGAAGCTGTGCATTATTGCAGGGTTGCTCTATCTGACTGACGTGGGCACCCTCACTGTGTACCTGCATGGCCTCATCAGTGGGAGCAGCCAGCACCACCAGAAGCGATTCAAGCCAGGCAAGATATGGATTGCGATCCGGAGGTGTCGAGACACATAGGAGTGTCACTTAGGGGTATGGTTTAGTGATGAACACAGTGGTGCTGAGTTAATGGTTGGACTCAACGACCTTAGAGGTCTTTTCCAACCTAAATTATTCTCATTCTTTGATCTCCAGACACCTGAAGAGGTTAGCCCAGAAGACTATTTACCTAATTCAGTCACCATGCAAGTCAGCAGTGACAAACGCAATCATTCACCCCCTCGTCCCCAATGGATTGTGTACACCTGCTTCCAAACAATCCAGAAGATAACAATCCTAGCCCATGGCATGCTGCATGCCATATCTGCCACCTATTGCCTTGGAAAAAAAGCAGTATTTGCTGCTAGTGGTTTGCCTATTGTTCATGGCCATTTTAATTTGGGTTAAGTTTAATTTGTGTCCGAATTTCTTCTCACCTCATTATAGCCCTATAATATTTGGCCTACCATTTCGATCACCAAAATGTACACACTCTGCTCAACCAAATATATTTGAGCATTTTGGTTTTCCTTTATTTTGCTTCTATTTTTTCCAACAAGATATAGAACAGTATTCACTAGAGATTTAACAACTTTGGTACAGGCACTGTACCATAAGCAAAAGTAGAAACTACTAGAAAACTTCCTGGATTTTATAAAATTTCAATAAAAATAAGATGGTTCTAAATAGTTGTCAAATACCTTGCTCAAAACTATTCTTTGTTGATGGACAGAATTATAGTTGAAGACATAGTTGTCCAATGACTCCTTTGTGTTTCATTTTTACATGGTCTTACGACAGTTTCTATTTATGTTTCTATTTCTTCAGTTAATACAGGGGGGGAAAGTATATATTCTCTTTAAAAATGTAGGTGGGACAGACATGCAGATATACAACAGATATACCCATGTACAAACCATGTCTAAATATTTGGCCTCTTCCATCTGCAAAACCCTGCAGAAAAATAAAGAAAACCTAATTTTGCTACAATAATTTTGAAAACAATTACTTCATCTGCTAGTGAATTTATTATATTAATCTGTCTGCTTGATTTATCTGTGTTAAATATTTTTAAAGGAGCAGTGGTAAAAATAACAAGTGGAAAAATCATATGCAAATGTGATGTCTAAAGAGCAGTCATCATATTGGAAAATAATTAGCTATTCATAAATGGTCAAGTTAAACTTACTCTATATAACAGACTGAAACATAAGCCATTATAGGCAAGTTCCCCTGCTCCTGATAAGACATATTTTAAATTTGGATTTTTAATATTTTAATTTAGATTTGATATCCTAATTTTATTCTTTTCCCTCTGGCTAGCAATGCTAGGTGTTATTCAGGTTAATATCACCCTTTGCATTTATTTTCTTTCTCTTTATAATGTCAAAAAATAAAATTTAAATATATTCACACACACTTGTAAGGGCTTTGGAAATTATGCAGCAAGATTTTTGCAGACCTTTTCTCCTGTCAGGTTTCACTAACACATATACTTACCAATTCCCTTCTAGTGGTTCCTTTCAGGAGATCAGCTGCATTAATTTAACTCCTCTACTGTAATTTCAGGAGACTGAACCTAGAATAAAAGGAGCTTGGTGACTGATTCTGCCTTTTGCTATTATTTGCTTGGTCTGAAGATAATGGTGGCAACATTGACAAAGCTAAAAGAAAAAGAGGAGTACTTTAGGCTTACATTCTGAGAAACGCAAGGCAGTTGTCCAAAGACAGAGAGAAAGGGAGAGGTTGTTGAGAAAAAAGCTGAGAAAATATGTCAGCTTTGAAAAAGCATCTTTTTGACCTAAATCTTTCCTGTTGGGCTCCTATTCCGTATGTTCAGCTTATCCAAGCAGCCAACCCAGCACTCCACTGCCACCACCATCTATCTGAGGGCCCACCATGACTTTCAGTTCTCCAGATTCCTGCACCATCCTCATCTTTCCACCCAGCAGTGGAAAAGGACCGTTCAGCTGGTGGGCTTGCTGGTACTGACAGCCACACTGCATGGGAGGTAGAAGGGTGTGAGACCTGCAGACCCTCTACATGTCCAGCGCATGCTGCGATTTAGATATGCTTGCCCAGAGGTGGGATCTGTGTGTGTGTGTGCATAAGTCTCCACGTCCTTCCCAGAGTGCCTTCTACTGCCTTGTGCCTCAAGCAGCTCTGGAGAGCCATGTCCCCATGGGAGAGACAGCTCTCAAGAATAATATGTGCCTCACAATATAAATAACAAAGATGCACCTCAACCTTTTCTCCACAATTTTTTTTAATATATATACTCTAAGGTTTCTAAACAACAGCGAAGAAAAGGGCATTATTAAGCTCCTTCATAGTAAAGAAAAACATATGGCTAAAGTACAGCATACTTAGTACTTTGACTGAAAAACAAAACACCTTAGCACAGTATGTGCCATTAAAAATATATATATATATATATAAATTTGCAGATGATTTCAAAAGTGTCCAAGTCCCTCAGAAGGGCCTGCACTAGAAATGTCAGGGGAGGGCTGGGACACTCCTCAGGCAGTCTTCAGGGCCTGTGGGACACATTCCACTGCCAGGCCACTCTGCTCACACCTAAGGCTGAGGAGGGAGGGATAAGACACATCCTAACAAGACAAGGGACTGCATCGAAGACTGCCTGAATGGTCCCATACATCCAGAAGACCCTTCATATTTGCCTCTCCGCTGTCTGCACCTCCAGAAGAAGCTGAAAGAGGCATGTCATAGACTCCATGACTCCCTGGAGATGGGTGCTAGCATGATCATTTAGCATCATGGGAAGTAAAATGATCACAAGAAAAAGAAAGCTAAACAAAGCAAAAAGGAATCTTTTTATAAATACATCAGGGCATCTCAGATACAACACTGTGATCTATAAATTATAAGCCATTGCCTAATACAGCTTGTACCACTTGGTGGCAACACTTCCATGTTTGATTTATTGAACCTTTCTCATAATCTTTCTTCTGATACTTGAAAGGATAAGTGTAGGCTATGATATGTGCAATTAATTACTGCGAAGAATAAAAATAAAAGCTTTGAATGGCTTTGGTACTACTTTCTGTCCAGGAGTCATACTAAATATTTTACAAGAGGATGTTACTTTATATCCTGAGACATTTCTAACAGGAAAATTTCATATTCCTCAGAGACATCGCTGAGAAGCCTTGTACAGCAATCTCAACTTTACTGGCAGAGATAATTTCTTTCAATGTGCAACCAGAACCATGAAAGAAAGTGTTGACCAGCTGCTTGCAGAGCACCAGGTACTCAGGAAAGACAAGGTAGAGGGCTACCACTGTGCGGGTTTCTCCATTGCAAGTGTGTTTTAAGACTGCAGGTGAACATCTGAATGGCATTCAAGCTGTAGTCTTGTATAGTGGACAAGCAACAGCCATGACATGGCGCTTTCTTGCAGCTTAAGTCTGATCTGCAAGATTCATTCTTCCAGCTATGGTCGCTCAGTGTCCCCACCTGCTCAACTCCGGGCACCCCGTTAAACCTGACAAGCAATATCATTAATGTCAATAATTTCCTGAATTACAGGATGTGCAAACTCATTGGTATTGGGCCCATACCTACAGTTTGTGGTGACCTGTTTTGTCACCTGTCTCTACACTAACATGTCACCCTAAGGCTATGAAGGGGCAGGCTGCTTCAGGAAAAGCAGCCCTAAGTCATACAGCAGCCCAGGGGTGGCACTGAGAATGGGAATGCTCCTGGGTCTCTGTTCACTGCCACGGGCAGATTCTGGGTAGCAAAGCAGTTCATAGATAACGTGGGTGAGGGTCATATGCTGCAATAGCCTGCAGGAGTGCTCACCAGCCCAGACCACAGTAGCCTCAGACAGAACAGGGATAATGCAAAAAGCACTGTAAGGACCACGTGACTGGCCAGCATTTAGCAATGCTGAATGTCTGCAGTCATTACAGACTTGGGAGGCAGCAGCCCAGTGAACAGAGCACCCAGGCTGCTGCTGGCCTCACCAGGTCCTCTGCTGCATTTCAGCTTCCCTCCATGAGACTTGTAACTACAAGCCCCCTACAAGATTTAGGATTTAAAAAGGGTTTTTACAGGAATAGGTTCTTTCCACTCACATTGAGCCTGTAGCCCAGGTTGCATTTGCAGTAGAAGGGGCCAGGGATGCTGATGCAGCTGTGCTGGCAGACATGCTCTTGCTCCACACACATGTCCAACCCTAGCCAGATAGAGCAGGCATTAGAGAAGTTGGCCACATGGGGACTTTGGTTCTGGCACATGCCCCATCACTGCAGTCAAAGCCACCAGGATAACCCACACAGTCCCAGCCCTGCCAGCTCCAACATTCATCCACTGATTTCCAGTGCAGACACAGACACTGTGCGGGGAAGGTTTCTGAACCACCTCAGATTTCTGGTCCACCCAAGCACTAAATCAACACTCAGTATTAACTGATACTGTTGATAACTTGAGCTGAGTAAGGATAAGCTTGAGCTCAGCCAGAACATGCTGCAGGAGCCAGGCTTGCATGTCTGTGTCGCCAGAAGCCTTCAGAGCCGGAGGGAACCGGGCAGCAGGGCAGGCAGGCAACAGACAGGGTGTTGGAGGCAAAAGCACCAAGTGCAGGAGTACATCAGGGCCCTGGGAAGCAATACCTGGTCAACCCTGGACACCCCAGACCCAGCAAGCTGAGGCTCACCTGAGACTCACTATGGCACTAGTGCAGCCCCTGGCAAGGAAATGCTGCCTGAAAGAGGCTGGCTGCTGCCTTCTGCCCTTCAACAGGTGCTGAAGCAGGTAAGTAAGGTCTTGGTGTCCTGCTGCAGTGCTGTAACACTAAAGTCCTGAAGCCAGAAGCTTAACTGGGAGTATTACTTTTAAAAATATATTTAAGACTTCAAAATTTTGCCCACCTAACTTTTGCAGAGCCTTTGGTTCTTATATATCTTCAGATAGCTATATAGCCTAAAGAGAGAATGCTGACATGTTTTCCCAGGAGATACTTTTAATTTCAGGAGGAAATAAGGATTTTGGCAGATGCTTAAAAGGCATGACACACAACCAAGTAGACCATTCCCTAAACCACCATCCTAGTACACAAGGCAGAATCCAACCCACTGGCTTTAAGTTACTCAAAATATTAAGTATGAAAAGAGTAAAGAAAAAAAAGAAATTAAGAGAAGAAAAACGAGTAAAGAAAGAGAGAGAGAAAAGATATGAAGAAAAAAGATTAAGAGAAAAACAGCAACAGCAGCTCTTGAGAGAAAAGGCAAGATGGAACCACTGTGCTCCTGTATTTATGTGCTTTGGCCACAATGGCCACCCTTCCCCGGTGGGACATCTGGCTCACTGACCACTCAGTGCATCCCAGGTGGGAGCAATGGGTGGTGTAGCCAGTCAGAGGCTGGGTTAGGAGTTCCAGGGGGAGTGGTGTGGGCAGGCTCCCAGGCTGCCCTTTTGATTGACAGCTGCTCCATGTGAATTCTGAGGCTGCCATATGAGTTCTGTGCACCCTTCCCCACGCACACACAGAGTTGGTTCCAACCCAGTAATTAAAATAACACTTTTACTGATCCCTTGTCTGACAAGTGCCAGGTCTCTAGCAAAATCCACCAACATGGTGGGGGACAGATAAGTCACAACTTGTGCCAGCACAGCCACAGTGCAAACCAGCCTCCTGGCTCGCAGCCCAGACCAGCCAGATGCTCCTGGGCAGCACCATGTGGCCAAGAATCTATTAAACTCAAACACACATGCAGTGGATGCCATGCATGTGACTGCATAGGAGGAGAGTCTGCTAGAGCCACATTGAAATGTATATGGTATGTCCCCCAGTCCCATCACACCCAGGGAAACCAGCTCCACATTTTCTGCTCTTGAACATTCCCATCACTGCTACCATAACATCTTGGTTTGGTGCAGAGCTACCAGGCATGGGTGAAGAAAAGCATATGCTTGCAAAACTTCCCTTATCTCACTCCAGAAAAGGTTAGCAGGAGGAAAGACCACCTGCCTCAATACCTCCCCATTGGGAGGTTGCTTCCCTGACTCCAAACACCCATCTGAAGGTCATCTTTTAGCCCAGGTGAGAAGCAGGCACCAGGGCCACCCTTGCCACCCCACAATGGCAGCTCTCACCCACTGCAGAGCTTGTCCTGGAACTGATTCCTGAATGGCTAGATGAGCTCAAAGCACTCCAACAGGAAGACGTGCTCTTCCACCAGTGGTGAGGCCACAGCCCGGAGTGAATTCTTGTGTACCTGCTGGATGTCCATGGCATATATCTCGACACCAGCATTGCAGGCCTGGGTGGGCACCTCGGTGACATGGTAGTGGGGTCATCCATCCATCACAATGATGAAAATGGAGATCTCCTTATGCAGAGGGTGCACGTCCTCCTGCATGGTGAAGGCCACATTCACGGCGTACAGGACGGCCGGTCCCGTCATAGTACCCTGAGCAACTGGAATGGTCTTCAACTCAAAGGGGAGCACACAGGCAAACTGGAAAATACTGCTTTGGGCAACTGTTCTGTTCCCCCCACAGCTCCAGGTTTTGTTGCATTTTGCAAGTTTCTGCCTAAAACCCGGGCTCGTCTTGTTGCTTGGATTTTTTTAAGGGCAGAAAATGAGACAGTGAAAAGCACAGCTAAGGGCATGCACATGGTGGTGATTGAGCCAAAAGCCCTCTCTTAAATATATGGATCCTACTATTTCCATTGCTAACTGGGAGAGTGTTTAGCAAGTGAAATGTCAATTAACACATTTTGCTTGGCTTGTGTGCAGCCAAGCCTGGGAGAATTTGGCTCTGATGGTAAGCTAACGCTTTGAGTCCCCTTGGGATGACACCCAGACTTGGGCTATCTTCTCAACTGCTACAAAGGTCTCCAAGACATACCCTCTACTTTCTCCATTTGGTGCCTGCACTGTTTTTAAACTGGAATTGATTTCAATTGCTCTGCCCTGGGAGGAAAGAGGCTGATACCCCTGGGTTTGCTTTGTTCTCCTCCCTCAGGAGACCTACGCAGGAAGCAGTATCCCCTCATGCCTGTTAATTACTGCCCAGTTTCCCTAATGATTCTGTAGCTGCATTTAGCTCTTTGCAAAGTCATTTAATAAATAATGGGGAGAATATTTACCCAACCTACATAGACTTTCTGGGCTCTGCACCAACAGTTTAGCATTTTTTATGAGAAATACAAGTATGGATTAATTAATTTTTAAGCAATCCTATGCTGTTCAGCAGCTGCTGGGGCTGGAGAGGATGATGCTGTGCTTTCAGCTGGTATGAGGATCTGACAGAGGTGGTGCTTGGAGCTACACCTCCAAAGGAGAAGAGAAGACCAGGAAGCAAGATTTGGATTCAGCCAAAGAGAAATTGTGGAGGAAGAAATCCATCTGAAGAACTTTTGATAGTACTTTATTCATAGCAAGTGGAAAAGCCTAAAATCAGTTTCTACTGTGAAGTCCCACAGAATAACCCAAAACAAGGCATTTCTGTGCACAGGATGGCCTTCAATCCCAGTGTTGCACTCTGCCACATGTGCAGAAGCATTGCCCTAGGGTCCCACATAGCCATCCCCATTCCACATGGCTCATGCTCTTCTCCATGAAAAGCATTTTGTGAGCTTCTTCCTGAGGCAGCAAGGCCTAAGATGTGCTATTACTAGGATGCTTCAGCAGATGCTGCATTTTCCAGACCAGGGCAGGACTCTCCAGTTTGTATTTCCTAAGAATGACAAGGAGGGAGGCCAGCGGCCCGTGGTACCCCCTGCCCAGGGCTTGATCATGGCCAAGATCCAGTCTTAGCAGGGTGTGCAATGCACTTAAGAAGCAGCTTTTGCCCTGCAAAGTAGCCCATGTCCCCTATTAGGCAATGCAGTGCTTTCAGCCTTATGCCAAGCTTCATCCATCCATCCATCCATCCATCCATCCATCCATCCATCCATCCAT